>NW_026779920.1:0-63443 GCF_030144855.1 Hypanus sabinus
GTGTGATGGGATGGTGTGGAGGGAGATTCACCCTGTTTCTGACCCCGGGAGTGTTTGATAGGACCGTGTAGAGGAATAATCACACTGTGCCTGACCACGGGAGTGTGAGATGAGACGGTGTGGAGGGAGATTCAGTCAGTGTCTGACCCCGGGAGTGTGTGATGGGACGGTGAGGAGGGACATTCACTCTGTGTCTGACCACGGGAGTGTATGATGGGACCGTGTAGAGCAATAATCACTCTGTGCCTGACCTCGGGAGAGTGTGATGGGACGGTGTGGAGGGAGATTCACTGTGTGTCTGACCCCGGGAGTGTTTGATGGGACAGTGTAGAGGAATAATCACTCTTTGTCTGACCCCCGGGAGTGTTTGATAGGACCGTGTAGATCAATAATCACTCTGTGTCTGACCCCGGGAGTGTTTGATGGGACCGTGTAGAGGAATAATCACTCTATGTCTGATGCCGGGAGTGTGTGATGGGACCGTGTAGAGGAATAATGACTCTGTGTCTGACACCGGGAATGCTTGATGGGACCGTGTAGAGGAATAATCTCTCTGTGTCTGACCCCGGGAGTGTTTGATGGGAACGTGTAGAGGTATAATCACTCTGAGTCTGACCCCGGGAGTGTGTGTTGGGACGGTGTGGACGGAGATTCACTTTGTGTCTGACCCCGGGGGTGTTTGATGTGACCGTGTAGAGGAATAATCACACTGTGTCTGACCCCGGGAGTGTGTGATGGGACGGTGTGGAGGGAGATTCACTGTGTCTGACCCCGGGAGTGTTTGATGGGAAGGTGTAGAGGAATAATCACTCTGTGTCTGACCCCGGGAGAGTTTGATGGGACCGTGTAGAGGAATAATCTCTCTGTGTCTGACCCCGGGAGTGTGTGATCGGACGGTGTGGAGGGAGATTCACTCTGTGTCTGACCCCGGGAAAGTGTGATGGGTGGTGTAGAGGAATAATCACTCTGTGTCTGACCCAGGGAATTCGGACGGGACGGTGTGGAGGGAGATTCACTCTGTGTCTGACCCCGGGAGTGTTTGATGGGACCGTGTAGAGGAATAATCACTCTGAGTCTGACCCAGGGAGTGTGTGTTGGGACGGTGTGGACGGAGATTAACTCTGTGTCTGACCCCGGGAGAGTGTGATGTGACCGTGTAGAGGAATAATCTCTCAGTGTCTGACCCCGGGAGTGTCTGATGGGACCGTGTAGAGGAATAATCTCTCTGTGTCTGACCCCGGGAGTGTCTGATGGGACCGTGTAGAGGAATAATCTCTCTGTGTCTGACCCCGGGAGTCTGTGATATGACGGAGTAGATTGAGATTCACTCTGTGTCTGACCTCGGGAGTGTTTGATGGGACCGTGTAGAGGACTAATCACTCTGTGTCTGACCCTGAGACTGTGTGATGGGACGGTGTGGAGGGAGATTCACCCTGTGTCTGACACCGGGAGTGTTTGATGGGACCGTGTAGAGGAATAATCACTCAGTGTTTGAGCACGGGAGTGTGTGATGTGACGGTTTAGAGGATTAATCACTCTGTGTCTGACCCTGAGAGTGTGTGATGGGATGGTGTGGAGGGAGATTCACCCTGTTTCTGACCCCGGGAGTGTTTGATAGGACCGTGTAGAGGAATAATCACACTGTGCCTGACCACGGGAGTGTGAGATGGGACGGTGTGGAGGGAGATTCAGTCAGTGTCTGACCCCGGGAGTGTGTGATGGGACGGTGAGGAGGGACATTCACTCTGTGTCTGACCACGGGAGTGTATGATGGGACCGTGTAGAGCAATAATCACTCTGTGCCTGACCTCGGGAGAGTGTGATGTGACGGTGTGGAGGGAGATTCACTGTGTGTCTGACCCCGGGAGTGTGTGATGGGCGGTGTAGAGGAATAATCACTCTGTGTCTGACCCCGGGAGTGTGTGCTGGGACGATGTGGAGGGTGGTTCACTATGTGTCTGATCACGGGAGTGTGTGATGGGCCGGCGTTAAGGGAGATTCACTCTCTGTCTGACCCCGGGTGAGTTTGATGGGAAGGTGTAGAGGAATAATCGCAATGTGTCTGAACCCGGGAGTGTTTGATGGGACCGTGTAGAGGAATAATCACTCTGTGTCTGACCCCGGGTGAGTTTGATGGGAAGGTGTAGAGGAATAATCACTTTGTGTCTGACACCGGGAGTGTGTGATGGGACCGTGTAGAGGAATAATCTCTCTGTGTCTGACCCCGGGAGAGTGTGATGGGCGGAGTAGAGGAATAATCACTCTGTGTCTGACCCAGGGAGTTTGTGACGGGACGGTGTGGAGGGAGATTCACTCTGTGTCTGACCCCGGGAGTGTTTGATGGGAACGTGTAGAGGAATAATCTCTCTGTGTCTGACCCCGGGAATGCTTGATGGGACCGTGTAGAGGAATAATCTCTCTGTGTCTGACCCCGGGAGTGTTTGATGGGAACGTGTAGAGGTATAATCACTCTGAGTCTGACCCCGGGAGTGTGTGTTGGGACGGTGTGGACGGAGATTCACTTTGTGTCTGACCCCGGGGGTGTTTGATGTGACCGTGTAGAGGAATAATCACACTGTGTCTGACCCCGGGAGTGTGTGATGGGACGGTGTGGAGGGAGATTCACTGTGTCTGACCCCGGGGGTGTTTGATGGGAAGGTGTAGAGGAATAATCACTCTGTGTCTGACCCCGGGAGAGTTTGATGGGACCGTGTAGAGGAATAATCTCTCTGTGTCTGACCCCGGGAGTGTGTGATCGGACGGTGTGGAGGGAGATTCACTCTGTGTCTGACCCCGGGAAAGTGTGATGGGTGGTGTAGAGGAATAATCACTCTGTGTCTGACCCAGGGAATTCGGACGGGACGGTGTGGAGGGAGATTCACTCTGTGTCTGACCCCGGGAGTGTTTGATGGGACCGTGTAGAGGAATAATCACTCTGAGTCTGACCCAGGGAGTGTGTGTTGGGACGGTGTGGACGGAGATTAACTCTGTGTCTGACCCCGGGAGAGTGTGATGTGACCGTGTAGAGGAATAATCTCTCAGTGTCTGACCCCGGGAGTGTCTGATGGGACCGTGTAGAGGAATAATCTCTCTGTGTCTGACCCCGGGAGTGTCTGATGGGACCGTGTAGAGGAATAATCTCTCTGTGTCTGACCCCGGGAGTCTGTGATATGACGGAGTAGATTGAGATTCACTCTGTGTCTGACCTCGGGAGTGTTTGATGGGACCGTGTAGAGGACTAATCACTCTGTGTCTGACCCTGAGACTGTGTGATGGGACGGTGTGGAGGGAGATTCACCCTGTGTCTGACACCGGGAGTGTTTGATGGGACCGTGTAGAGGAATAATCACTCAGTGTTTGAGCACGGGAGTGTGTGATGTGACGGTTTAGAGGATTAATCACTCTGTGTCTGACCCTGAGAGTGTGTGATGGGATGGTGTGGAGGGAGATTCACCCTGTTTCTGACCCCGGGAGTGTTTGATAGGACCGTGTAGAGGAATAATCACACTGTGCCTGACCACGGGAGTGTGAGATTGGACGGTGTGGAGGGAGATTCAGTCAGTGTCTGACCCCGGGAGTGTGTGATGGGACGGTGAGGAGGGACATTCACTCTGTGTCTGACCACGGGAGTGTATGATGGGACCGTGTAGAGCAATAATCACTCTGTGCCTGACCTCGGGAGAGTGTGATGGGACGGTGTGGAGGGAGATTCACTGTGTGTCTGACCCCGGGAGTGTGTGATGGGCGGTGTAGAGGAATAATCACTCTGTGTCTGACCCCGGGAGTGTGTGCTGGGACGATGTGGAGGGTGGTTCACTATGTGTCTGATCACGGGAGTGTGTGATGGGCCGGCGTTAAGGGAGATTCACTCTCTGTCTGACCCCGGGTGAGTTTGATGGGAAGGTGTAGAGGAATAATCGCAATGTGTCTGAACCCGGGAGTGTTTGATGGGACCGTGTAGAGGAATAATCACTCTGTGTCTGACCCCGGGTGAGTTTGATGGGAAGGTGTAGAGGAATAATCACTTTGTGTCTGACCCCGGGAGTGTGTGATGGGACCGTGTAGAGGAATAATCTCTCTGTGTCTGACCCCGGGAGAGTGTGATGGGCGGAGTAGAGGAATAATCACTCTGTGTCTGACCCAGGGAGTTTGTGACGGGACGGTGTGGAGGGAGATTCACTCTGTGTCTGACCCCGGGAGTGTTTGATGGGAACGTGTAGAGGAATAATCTCTCTGTGTCTGACCCCGGGAGTGTTTGATGGGACCGTCTAGAGGAATAAACTCTCTGTGTCTGACCCCGGGAGTGTGTGATGGGCGGTGTAGAGGAATAATCACTCTGTGTCTGACCCAGGGAGTTTGTGACGGGACGGTGTGGAGGGAGATTCACTCTGTGTCTGACCCCGGGAGTGTTTGATGGGAACGTGTAGAGGAATAATCTCTCTGTGTCTTACCCCGGGAGTGTGTGATTGGACGGTGTGGAGGGACATTAACTCTGTGTCTGACCCCGGGAGTGTGTGATGTGCCGGCGTGGAGGATGATTCACTCTGTGTCTGACCACGGGTGAGTTTGATGGGAGGGTGGAGAGGAATAATCACTCTGTTACTGACCCCGGGAGTGTTTGATGGGACCGTGTAGAGGAATAATCTCTCTGTGTCTGACCCCGGGAGTGTGTGATGGGCCGGCGTTAAGGGAGATTCACTATGTCTGACCCCGGGTGAGTTTGATGGGAAGGTGTAGAGGAATAATCGCTCTGTGTCTGACCCCGGTAGTGTTTGATGGGACCGTGTAGAGGAATAATCACTCTGTGTCTGACCCCGAGTGAGTTTGATGGGAAGGTGTAGAGGAATAATCACTTTGTGTCTGACCCCGGGAGTGTGTGCTGGGACGGTGTGGAGGGTGGTTCACTAAGTGTCTCAACCCGGGAGTGTGTGATGGGCGGTGTAGAGGGAGATTCACTCTGTGTCTGATCCAGGGCGTGTGTGATGGGACCGTGTAGAGGAATAATCACTCTGTGTCTGACCCCGGGAGTGTGTGATGGGCCGGCGTGGAGTTAGATTCACTCTGTGTCTGACCCCGGGTGAGTTTGATTGGAAGGTGTGGATTGAGATTCACTCTGTGTCTGACCCCGGGAGTGTTTGATGGGACCGTGTAGAGGAATAATCACTGTGTCTGACCCCGGGAGTGTTTGATGGTACCGTGTAGAGGAATAATCACTCTGTGTCTGACCCCCGGGATTGTTTGATGGGACCGTGTAGTGGAATAATCACTCTGTGTCTGACCCAGGGAGTGTTTGATGGGACCGTGTAGAGGAATGATCACTCTGTGTCTGACCTCGGGAGTGTTTGATGGTACCGCGTAGAGGAATAATCACTCTGTGTCTGACCCACGGAGTGTTTGAAGGTACCGTGTAGAGGAATAATGACTCTGTGTCTGACCCCGGGATGTTAGATGGGACCGTGTAGAGGAATAATCTCTCTGTGTCTGACCCCGGGAGTGTTTGATGGGACCGTGTAGAGGAATAATCACTCTGTGTCTGACCCCGGGAGTGTGTGATGGGACGGTGTGGAGGGAGATTCACTGTGTCTGACCCCGGGAGTGTTTGATGGGACCGTGTAGAGGAATAATCTCTCTGTGTCTGACCCCGGGAGTGTTTGATGGGACCGTGTAGTGGAATAATCACTCTGTGTCTGACCCCAGGAATGTTTGATGGTACCGCGTAGAGGAATGATCACTCTGTGTCTGACCCCGGGAATGTTTGAAGGTACCGCGTAGAGGAATAATCACTCTGTGTCTGACCCACGGAGTGTTTGAAGGTACCGTGTAGAGGAATAATGACTCTGTGTCTGACCCCGGGATGTTAGATGGGACCGTGTAGAGGAATAATCTATCTGTGTCTGACCCCGGGAGAGTTTGATGGGACCGTGTAGAGGAAGAATCTCTCTGTGTATGACACCGGGAGTTGTGATGGGACGGTGTGGATTGAGATTCACTCTGTGTCTGACCCCGGGAGTGTTTGATGGGACCGTGTAGAGGAATAATCACTCTTTGTCTGACCCCCGGGAGTGTTTGATAGGACCGTGTAGATCAATAATCACTCTGTGTCTGACCCCGGGAGTGTTTGATGGGACCGTGTAGAGGAATAATCACTCTATGTCTGATGCCGGGAGTGTGTGATGGGACCGTGTAGAGGAATAATGACTCTGTGTCTGACACCGGGAATGCTTGATGGGACCGTGTAGAGGAATAATCTCTCTGTGTCTGACCCCGGGAGTGTTTGATGGGACCGTGTAGAGGAATAATCTCTCTGTGTCTGACCCCGGGAGTCTGTGATGGGACGGAGTGGATTGAGATTCACTCTGTGTCTGACCTCGGGAGTGTTTGATGGGACCCTGTAGAGGAATAATCACTCAGTGTTTGAGCACGGGAGTGTGTGATGTGACGGTTTAGAGGATTAATCACTCTGTGTCTGACCCTGAGAGTGTGTGATGGGATGGTGTGGAGGGAGATTCACCCTGTTTCTGACCCCGGGAGTGTTTGATAGGACCGTGTAGAGGAATAATCACACTGTGCCTGACCACGGGAGTGTGAGATGGGACGGTGTGGAGGGAGATTCAGTCAGTGTCTGACCCCGGGAGTGTGTGATGGGACGGTGAGGAGGGACATTCACTCTGTGTCTGACCACGGGAGTGTATGATGGGACCGTGTAGAGCAATAATCACTCTGTGCCTGACCTCGGGAGAGTGTGATGGGACGGTGTGGAGGGAGATTCACTGTGTGTCTGACCCCGGGAGTGTGTGATGGGCGGTGTAGAGGAATAATCACTCTGTGTCTGACCCCGGGAGTGTGTGATGGGACGGTGTGGAGGGAGATTCACTGTGTCTGACCCCGGGAGTGTTTGATGGGACCGTGTAGAGGAATAAACACTCTGTGTCTGACCCCGGGAGTGTTTGATGGTACGGTGTAGAGGAATAATCACTCTGTGTCTGACCCCCGGGATTGTTTGATGGGACCGTGTAGTGGAATGATCACTCTGTGTCTGACCCCGGGAATGTTTGATGGTACCGCGTAGAGGAATAATCACTCTGTGTCTGACCCACGGAGTGTTTGAAGGTACCGTGTAGAGGAATAATGACTCTGTGTCTGACCCCGGGAGAGTTTGATGGGACCGTGTAGAGGAAGAATCTCTCTGTGTCTGACCCCGGGAGAGTTTGATGGGACCGTGTAGAGGAAGAATCTCTCTGTGTATGACACCGGGAGTGTGTGATGGGACGGTGTGGATTGAGATTCACTCTGTGTCTGACCCCGGGAGTGTTTGATGGGACCGTGTAGAGGAATAATCACTCTTTGTCTGACCCCCGGGAGTGTTTGATAGGACCGTGTAGATCAATAATTACTCTGTGTCTGACCCCGGGAGTGTTTGATGGGACCGTGTAGAGGAATAATCACTCTATGTCTGATGCCGGGAGTGTGTGATGGGACCGTGTAGAGGAATAATGACTCTGTGTCTGACACCGGGAATGCTTGATGGGACCGTGTAGAGGAATAATCTCTCTGTGTCTGACCCCGGGAGTGTTTGATGGGACCGTGTAGAGGAATAATCTCTCTGTGTCTGACCCCGGGAGTCTGTGATGGGACGGAGTGGATTGAGATACACTCTGTGTCTGACCTCGGGAGTGTTTGATGGGACCGTGTAGAGGACTAATCACTCTGTGTCTGACCCTGAGTCTGTGTGATGGGACCGTGTGGAGGGAGATTCACCCTGTGTCTGACACCGGGAGTGTTTGATGGGACCGTGTAGAGGAATAATCACTCAGTGTTTGAGCACGGGAGTGTGTGATGTGACGGTTTAGAGGATTAATCACTCTGTGTCTGACCCTGAGAGTGTGTGATGGGATGGTGTGGAGGGAGATTCACCCTGTTTCTGACCCCGGGAGTGTTTGATAGGACCGTGTAGAGGAATAATCACACTGAGCCTGACCACGGGAGTGTGAGATGGGACGGTGTGGAGGGAGATTCAGTCAGTGTCTGACCCAGGGAGTTTGTGACGGGACGGTGTGGAGGGAGATTCACTCTGTGTCTGACCCCGGGAGTGTTTGATGGGAACGTGTAGAGGAATAATCTCTCTGTGTCTGACCCCGGGAGTGTTTGATGGGACCGTCTAGAGGAAAAAACTCTCTGTGTCTGACCCCGGGAGTGTGTGATGGGCGGAGTAGAGGAATAATCACTCTGTGTCTGACCCAGGGAGTTTGTGACGGGACGGTGTGGAGGGAGATTCACTCTGTGTCTGACCCCGGGAGTGTTTGATGGGAACGTGTAGAGGAATAATCTCTCTGTGTCTTACCCCGGGAGTGTGTGATTGGACGGTGTGGAGGGACATTAACTCTGTGTCTGACCCCGGGAGAGTGTGATGGGAGGTGTAGAGGAATAATCACTCTGTGTCTGACCCCGGGAGTGTGTGATGTGCCGGCGTGGAGGATGATTCACTCTGTGTCTGACCGCGGGTGAGTTTGATGGGAAGGTGGAGAGGAATAATCACTCTGTTACTGACCCCGGGAGTGTTTGATGGGACCGTGTAGAGGAATAATCTCTCTGTGTCTGACCCCGGGAGTGTGTGATGGGCCGGCGTTAAGGGAGATTCACTCTGTGTCTGTCCCCGGGAGTGTTTGATGGGACCGTGTAGAGGAAGAATCTCTCTGTGTATGACACCGGGAGTGTGTGATGGGACGGTGTGGATTGAGATTCACTCTGTGTCTGACCCCGGGAGTGTTTGATGGGAACGTGTAGAGGAATAATCACTCTTTGTCTGACCCCCGGAAGTGTTTGATAGGACCGTGTAGATAAATAATCACTCTGTGTCTGACCCCGGGAGTGTTTGATGGGACCGTGTAGAGGAATAATCACTCTATGTCTGATCCCGGGAGTGTGTGATGGGACCGTGTAGAGGAATAATGACTCTGTGTCTGACACCGGGAATGTTTGATGGGACCGTGTAGAGGAATAATCTCTCTGTGTCTGACCCCGGGAGTGTTTGATGGGACCGTGTAGAGGAATAATCACTCTGTGTCTGACCCCGGGAGTGTGTGATGGGACGGTGTGGAGGGAGATTCACTGTGTCTGACCCCGGGAGTGTTTGATGGGACCGTGTAGAGGAATAAACACTCTGTGTCTGACCCCGGGAGTGTTTGATGGTACGGTGTAGAGGAATAATCACTCTGTGTCTGACCCCCGGGATTGTTTGATGGGACCGTGTAGTGGAATGATCACTCTGTGTCTGACCCCGGGAATGTTTGATGGTACCGCGTAGAGGAATAATCACTCTGTGTCTGACCCACGGAGTGTTTGAAGGTACCGTGTAGAGGAATAATGACTCTGTGTCTGACCCCGGGATGTTAGATGGGACCGTGTAGAGGAATAATCTATCTGTGTCTGACCCCGGGAGAGTTTGATGGTACCGTGTAGAGGAAGAATCTCTCTGTGTATGACACCGGGAGTGTGTGATGGGACGGTGTGGATTGAGATTCACTCTGTGTCTGACCCCGGGAGTGTTTGATGGGACCGTGTAGAGGAATAATCACTCTTTGTCTGACCCCCGGGAGTGTTTGATAGGACCGTGTAGATCAATAATCACTCTGTGTCTGACCCCGGGAGTGTTTGATGGGACCGTGTAGAGGAATAATCACTCTATGTCTGATGCCGGGAGTGTGTGATGGGACCGTGTAGAGGAATAATGACTCTGTGTCTGACACCGGGAATGCTTGATGGGACCGTGTAGAGGAATAATCTCTCTGTGTCTGACCCCGGGAGTGTTTGATGGGACCGTGTAGAGGAATAATCTCTCTGTGTCTGACCCCGGGAGTCTGTGATGGGACGGAGGGGATTGAGATTCACTCTGTGTCTGACCTCGGGAGTGTTTGATGGGACCGTGTAGAGGACTAATCACTCTGTGTCTGACCCTGAGACTGTGTGATGGGACGGTGTGGAGGGAGATTCACCCTGTGTCTGACACCGGGAGTGTTTGATGGGACCGTGTAGAGGAATAATCACTCAGTGTTTGAGCACGGGAGTGTGTGATGTGACGGTTTAGAGGATTAATCACTCTGTGTCTGACCCTGAGAGTGTGTGATGGGATGATGTGGAGGGAGATTCACCCTGTTTCTGACCCCGGGAGTGTTTGATAGGACCGTGTAGAGGAATAATCACACTGTGCCTGACCACGGGAGTGTGAGATGGGACGGTGTGGAGGGAGATTCAGTCAGTGTCTGACCCCGGGAGTGTGTGATGGGACGGTGTGGAGGGAGATTCACTGTGTGTCTGACCCCGGGATTGTGTGATGGGCGGTGTAGAGGAATAATCACTCTGTGTCTGACCCCGGGAGTGTGTGATGGGACGGTGTGGAGGGAGATTCACTGTGTCTGACCCCGGGAGTGTTTGATGGGACCGTGTAGAGGAATAAACACTCTGTGTCTGACCCCGGGAGTGTTTGATGGTACGGTGTAGAGGAATAATCACTCTGTGTCTGACCCCCGGGATTGTTTGATGGGACCGTGTAGTGGAATGATCACTCTGTGTCTGACCCCGGGAATGTTTGATGGTACCGCGTAGAGGAATAATCACTCTGTGTCTGACCCACGGAGTGTTTGAAGGTACCGTGTAGAGGAATAATGACTCTGTGTCTGACCCCGGGATGTTAGATGGGACCGTGTAGAGGAATAATCTATCTGTGTCTGACCCCGGGAGAGTTTGATGGGACCGTGTAGAGGAAGAATCTCTCTGTGTATGACACCGGGAGTGTGTGATGGGACGGTGTGGATTGAGATTCACTCTGTGTCTGACCCCGGGAGTGTTTGATGGGACCGTGTAGAGGAATAATCACTCTTTGTCTGACCCCCGGGAGTGTTTGATAGGACCGTGTAGATCAATAATCACTCTGTGTCTGACCCCGGGAGTGTTTGATGGGACCGTGTAGAGGAATAATCACTCTATGTCTGATGCCGGGAGTGTGTGATGGGACCGTGTAGAGGAATAATGACTCTGTGTCTGACACCGGGAATGCTTGATGGGACCGTGTAGAGGAATAATCTCTCTGTGTCTGACCCCGGGAGTCTGTGATGGGACGGAGTTGATTGAGATTCACTCTGTGTCTGACCTCGGCAGTGTTTGATGGGACCGTGTAGAGGACTAATCACTCTGTGTCTGACCCTGAGACTGTGTGATGGGACCGTCTGGAGGGAGATTCACCCTGTGTCTGACACCGGGAGTGTTTGATGGGACCGTGTAGAGGAATAATCACTCAGTGTTTGAGCACGGGAGTGTGTGATGTGACGGTTTAGAGGATTAATCACTCTGTGTCTGACCCTGAGAGTGTGTGATGGGATGGTGTGGAGGGAGATTCACCCTGTTTCTGACACCGGGAGTGTTTGATAGGACCGTGTAGAGGAATAATCACACTGTGCCTGACCACGGGAGTGTGAGATGGGACGGTGTGGAGGGAGATTCAGTCAGTGTCTGACCCCGGGAGTGTGTGATGGGACGGTGAGGAGGGACATTCACTCTGTGTCTGACCACGGGAGTGTATGATGGGACCGTGTAGAGCAATAATCACTCTGTGCCTGACCTCGGGAGTGTGTGATGGGACGGTGTGGAGGGAGATTCACTGTGTGTCTGACCCCGGGAGTGTGTGATGGGACGATGTGGAGGGTGGTTCACTATGTGTCTGATCCCGGGAGTGTGTGATGGGCCGGCGTTAAGGGAGATTCACTCTCTGTCTGACCCCGGGTGAGTTTGATGGGAAGGTGTAGAGGAATAATCGCAATGTGTCTGACCCCGGGAGTGTTTGATGGGACCGTGTAGAGGAATAATCACTCTGTGTCTGACCCCGGGTGAGTTTGATGGGATGGTGTAGAGGAATAATCACTTTGTGTCTGACCCCGGGAGTGTGTGATGGGACCGTGTAGAGGAATAATCTCTCTGTGTCTGACCCCGGGAGAGTGTGATGGGCGGTGTAGAGGAATAATCACTCTGTGTCTGACCCAGGGAGTTTGTGACGGGACGGTGTGGAGGGAGATTCACTCTGTGTCTGACCCCGGGAGTGTTTGATGGGAACGTGTAGAGGAATAATCTCTCTGAGTCTGACCCCGGGAGTGTTTGATGGGACCGTCTAGAGGAATAATCTCTCTGTGTCTGACCCCGGGAGTGTGTGATGGGCGGTGTAGAGGAATAATCACTCTGTGTCTGACCCAGGGAGTTTGTGACGGGACGGTGTGGAGGGAGATTCACTCTGTGTCTGACCCCGGGAGTGTTTGATGGGAACGTGTAGAGGAATAATCTCTCTGTGTCTTACCCCGGGAATGTGTGATTGGACGGTGTGGAGGGACATTAACTCTGTGTCTGACCCCGGGAGAGTGTGATGGGAGGTGTAGAGGAATAATCACTCTGTGTCTGACCCCGGGAGTGTGTGATGTGCCGGCGTGGAGGATGATTCACTCTGTGTCTGACCCCGGGTGAGTTTGATGGGAAGGTGGAGAGGAATAATCACTCTGTTACTGACCCCGGGAGTGTTTGATGGGACCGTGTAGAGGAATAATCTCTCTGTGTCTGACCCCGGGAGTGTGTGATGGGCCGGCGTTAAGGGAGATTCACTCTGTGTCTGACCCCGGGTGAGTTTGATGGGAAGGTGTAGAGGAATAATCGCTCTGTGTCTGACCCCGGTAGTGTTTGATGGGACCGTGTAGAGGAATAATCACTCTGTGTCTGACCCCGAGTGAGTTTGATGGGAAGGTGTAGAGGAATAATCTCTCTGTGTCTGACCCCGGGAGTCTGTGATGGGACGGAGGGGATTGAGATTCACTCTGTGTCTGACCTCGGGAGTGTTTGATGGGACCGTGTAGAGGACTAATCACTCTGTGTCTGACCCTGAGACTGTGTGATGGGACGGTGTGGAGGGAGATTCACCCTGTGTCTGACCCCGGGAGTGTTTGATGGGACCGTGTAGAGGAATAATCACACTGTGTTTGATCACGGGAGTGTGTGATGTGACGGATTAGAGGATTAATCACTCTGTGTCTGACCCTGAGAGTGTGTGATGGGACGGTGTGGAGGGAGATTCACCCTGTTTCTGACCCCGGGAGTGCTTGATAGGACCGTGTAGAGGAATAATCACACTGTGCCTGACCCCGGGAGTGTTTGATGGGACCGTGTAGAGGAATAAACACTCTGTGTTTGAGCACGGGAGTGTGTGATGTGACGGTTTAGAGGATTAATCACTCTGTGTCTGACCCTGAGAGTGTGTGATGGGACGGTGTGGAGGGAGATTCACCCTGTTTCTGACCCCGGGAGTGTTTGATAGGACCGTGTAGAGGAATAATCACACTGTGCCTGACCACGGGAGTGTGAGATGGGATGGTGTGGAGGGAGATTCAGTCAGTGTCTGACCCCGGGAGTGTGGATGGGACGGTGAGGAGGGACATTCACTCTGTGTCTGACCCCGGAAGAGGTACATGTGACCGTGTAGAGGAATAATGACTCTGTGTCTGACCCCGGGAGTGTTTGATGGGACCGTGTGGAGGAATAATCTCTCTGTGTCTGACCCCGGGAGTGTGTGATGGGACGGTGTGGAGGGACATTATCTCTGTGTCTGACCCCGGGAGAGTGTGATGGGCGGTGTAGAGGAATAATCACTCTGTGTCTGACCCCGGGAGTGTGTGATGTGCCGGCGTGGAGGATGATTAACTCTGTGTGTGACCCCGGTAGTGTGTGATGGGACGTTGTGGAGGGAGATTCACTGTCTGTCTTACCCCGGGAGTGTGTGATGGGCGGTGTAGAGGATAATCACTTTGTGTCTGACCCCGGGAGTGTGTGCTGGGACGGTGTGGAGGGTGGTTCACTAAGTGTCTCATCCCGGGAGTGTGTGATGGGCGGTGTAGAGGGAGATTCACTCTGTGTCTGATCCAGGGCGTGTGTGATGGGACCGGGTAGAGGAATAATCACTCTGTGTCTGACCGCGGGAGTGTCTGAAGGGACGGTTTGGAGGGAGATTCACTGTGTCTGACCCCGGCAGTGTTTGATGGGACCGTGTAGAGGAATAATCACTCTGAGTCTGACCCCGGGAGTGTGTGTTGGGACGGTGCAGAGGAATAATAACTCTGTGTCTGACCCCGGGATTGTTTGATGGTACCGTGTAGCGGAATAATCACTCTGTGTCTGACCCCGGGAGTGTGTGATGGGCCGGCGTGGAGGGAGATTCACTCTGTGTCTGACCCCGGGTGAGTTTGATGGGAAGGTGTAGAGGGAGATTCACTCTGTGTCTGACCCCGGGAGTGTTTGTTGGGACCGTATAGAGGAATAATCACTCTGAGTCTGACCCCGGGAGTGTGTGTTGGGACGGTGCAGAGGAATAATAACTCTGTGTCTGACCCCGGGAGTGTTTGATGGGACCGTGTAGCGGAATAATCACTCTGTGTCTGACCCCGGGAGTGTGTGATGGGACGGCGTGGAGGGAGATTCACTCTGTGTCTGACCCCGGGAGTGTTTGATGGGACCGTTTAGAGGAATAATCACTGTCTGTCTGACACACGGAGTGTTTGATGCTACCGTGTAGAGGAATAATCACTCTGTATCTGACCCCGGGAGTGTGTGTTGGGCCGGCGTGGAGGGAGATTCACTCTGTGTCTGACCGCGGGTGAGTTTGATGGGAAGGTGTAGAGGAATAATCACTCTGTGTCTGACCCCGGGAGTGTTTGATGGGACCGTGTAGAGGAATAATCTCTCTGTGTCTGAACCCGGGAGTGTGAGATGGGACGGTGTGGAGGGACATTAACTCTGTGTCTGACCCCGGGAGAGTGTGATGGGCGGTGTAGAGGAATAATCACTCTGTGTCTGACCCAGGGAGTTTGTGACGGGACGGTGTGGAGGGAGATTCACTCTGTGTCTGACCCCGGGAGTGTTTGATGGGACCGTGTAGAGGAATAATCACTCTGTGTCTGACCCCGGGAGTGTTTGATGGGACCGTGTAGAGGAATAATCACTCTGTGTCTGACCCCGGGAGTGTGTGATGGGACGGTGTGGAGGGAGATTCACTGTGTCTGACCCCGGGATTGTTTGATGGGACCGTGCAGAGGAATAATCACTCTGTGTCTGACCCCGGGAGTTTGTGATGGGCCGGCGTGGAGAGAGATTCACACTGTGTCTGACCCCGGGTGAGTTTGATGGGACCGTGTAGTGGAATAATCATTCAGAGTCTGACCCCGTGAGTGTGTGTTGGGACGGTGTGGACGGAGATTCACTCTGTGTCTGACCCCGGGAGTGTTTGATGGGACCGTGTAGAGGAATAATCATTCTGAGTCTGACCCCGGGAGTGTGTGTTGGGACGGTGTGGACGGAGATTTACTTTGTGTCTGACCCCGGGAGTGTTTGATGGGACCGTGTACAGGAATAATCACTCTGTGTCTGACCACGGGAGTGTGTGATGGGACGGTGTGGAGGGAGATTCACTCTGTGTCTGACCCCGGGAGAGTTTGATGGGCGGTGTCGACGAATAATCACTCTGTGTCTGACCCCGGGAGTGTGTGCTGGGACGGTGTGGAGGGTGGTTCACTAAGTGTCTCATCCCGGGTGTGTGTGATGGGCGGTGTAGAGGGAGATTCACTCTGTGTCTGATCCTGGGCGTGTGTGATGGGACCGTGTAGAGGAATAATCACTCTGTGTTTGACCCCGGGAGTGTGTGATGAGCCTGCGTGGAGTTAGATTCACTCTGTGTCTGACCCCGGGTGAGTTTGATGGGAAGGTGTGGATTGAGATTCACTCTGTGTCTGACCCCGGGAGTGTTTGATGGGACCGTGTAGAGGAATAATCACTCTGTGTCTGACCCCCGGGATTGTTTGATGGGACCGTGTAGTGGAATAATCACTCTGTGTCTGACCCAGGGAGTGTTTGATGGGACCGTGTAGAGGAATGATCACTCTGCGTCTGACCCCGGGAGTGATTGATGGTACCGCGTAGAGGAATAATCACTCTGTGTCTGACCCACGGAGTGTTTGAAGGTACCGTGTAGAGGAATAATGACTCTGTGTCTGACCCCGGGATGTTTGATGGGACCGTGTAGAGGAATAATCTATCTGTGTCTGACCCCGGGAGAGTTTGATGGGACCGTGTAGAGGAAGAATCTCTCTGTGTATGACACCGGGAGTGTGTGATGTGACGGTGTGGATTGAGATTCACTCTGTGTCTGACCCCGGGAGTGTTTGATGGGAACGTGTAGAGGAATAATCACTCTTTGTCTGACCCCCGGAAGTGTTTGATAGGACCGTGTAGATAAATAATCACTCTGTGTCTGACCCCGGGAGTGTTTGATGGGACCGTGTAGAGGAATAATCACTCTATGTCTGATCCCGGGAGTGTGCGATGGGACCGTGTAGAGGAATAATGACTCTGTGTCTGACACCGGGAATGTTTGATGGGACCGTGTAGAGGAATAATCTCTCTGTGTCTGACCCCGGGAGTGTTTGATGGGACCGTGTAGAGGAATAATCTCTCTGTGTCTGACCCCGGGAGTGTTTGATGGGACCGTGTAGAGGACTAATCACTCTGTGTCTGACCCTGAGACTGTGTGATGGGACGGTGTGGAGGGAGATTCACCCTGTGTCTGACCCCGGGAGTGTTTGATGGGACCGTGTAGAGGAATAATCACACTGTGTTTGATCACGGGAGTGTGTGATGTGACGGATTAGAGGATTAATCACTCTGTGTCTGACCCTGAGAGTGTGTGATGGGACGGTGTGGAGGGAGATTCACCCTGTTTCTGACCCCGGGAGTGCTTGATAGGACCGTGTAGAGGAATAATCACACTGTGCCTGACTCCGGGAGTGTTTGATGGGACCGTGTAGAGGAATAAACACTCTGTGTTTGAGCACGGGAGTGTGTGATGTGACGGTTTAGAGGATTAATCACTCTGTGTCTGACCCTGAGAGTGTGTGATGGGACGGTGTGGAGGGAGATTCACCCTGTTTCTGACCCCGGGAGTGTTTGATAGGACCGTGTAGAGGAATAATCACACTGTGCCTGACCACGGGAGTGTGAGATGGGATGGTGTGGAGGGAGATTCAGTCAGTGTCTGACCCCGGGAGTGTGGATGGGACGGTGAGGAGGGACATTCACTCTGTGTCTGACCCCGGAAGAGGTACATGTGACCGTGTAGAGGAATAATGACTCTGTGTCTGACCCCGGGAGTGTTTGATGGGACCGTGTGGAGGAATAATCTCTCTGTGTCTGACCCCGGGAGTGTGTGATGGGACGGTGTGGAGGGACATTATCTCTGTGTCTGACCCCGGGAGAGTGTGATGGGCGGTGTAGAGGAATAATCACTCTGTGTCTGACCCCGGGAGTGTGTGATGTGCCGGCGTGGAGGATGATTAACTCTGTGTGTGACCCCGGTAGTGTGTGATGGGACGTTGTGGAGGGAGATTCACTGTCTGTCTTACCCCGGGAGTGTGTGATGGGCGGTGTAGAGGATAATCACTTTGTGTCTGACCCCGGGAGTGTGTGCTGGGACGGTGTGGAGGGTGGTTCACTAAGTGTCTCATCCCGGGAGTGTGTGATGGGCGGTGTAGAGGGAGATTCACTCTGTGTCTGATCCAGGGCGTGTGTGATGGGACCGGGTAGAGGAATAATCACTCTGTGTCTGACCGCGGGAGTGTCTGAAGGGACGGTTTGGAGGGAGATTCACTGTGTCTGACCCCGGCAGTGTTTGATGGGACCGTGTAGAGGAATAATCACTCTGAGTCTGACCCCGGGAGTGTGTGTTGGGACGGTGCAGAGGAATAATAACTCTGTGTCTGACCCCGGGATTGTTTGATGGTACCGTGTAGCGGAATAATCACTCTGTGTCTGACCCCGGGAGTGTGTGATGGGACGGCTTGGAGGGAGATTCACTCTGTGTCTGACCCCGGGAGTGTTTGATGGGACCGTTTAGAGGAATAATCACTGTCTGTCTGACACACGGAGTGTTTGATGCTACCGTGTAGAGGAATAATCACTCTGTATCTGACCGCGGGAGTGTGTGTTGGGCCGGCCTGGAGGGAGATTCACTCTGTGTCTGACCGCGGGTGAGTTTGATGGGAAGGTGTAGAGGAATAATCACTCTGTGTCTGACTCCGGGAGTGTTTGATGGGACCGTGTAGCCGAATAATCTCTCTGTGTCTGACCCCGGGAGTGTGTGATGGGACGGTGTGGAGGGATAATCGCTCTGTGTCTGACCATTGGAGTGGGTGATGGGACGGTGTGGAGGGAGATTCACTGTGTGTCTGACACCGGGAGTATGGGATGGGCGGTGTAGAGGAATAATCACTCTGTGTCTGACCCCGGGAGAGTGTGCTGGGACGATGTGGAGGGTGGTTCACTATGTGTCTGATCCCGGGAGTGTGTGATGGGCCGGCGTTAAGGGAGATTCACTTTGTGTCTGACCCCGGGTGAGTTTGATGGGACCGTGTAGCGAATAATCACTCTGTGTCTGACCCCGGGTGAGTTTGATGGGAAGGTGTAGATGAATAATCACTCTGTGTCTGACCACGGGAGTGTTTGATGGGACCGTGTCGAGGAATAATCACTCTGTGTCTGACCCCGGGAGTGTGTGATGGGCCGGCGTGGAGGGAGATTCACTCTGTGTCTGACCCCGGGTGAGTTTGATGGGAAGGTGTAGAGTAATAATCACTCTGTGTCTGACCCAGGGAGTTTGGACGGGACGGTGTGGAGGGAGATTCACTCTGTGTCTGACCCCGGGAGTGTTTGTTGGGACCGTATAGAGGAATAATCACTCTGAGTCTGACCCCGGGAGTGTGTGTTGGGACGGTGCAGAGGAATAATAACTCTGTGTCTGACCCCGGGAGTGTTTGATGGGACCGTGTAGCGGAATAATCACTCTGTGTCTGACCCCGGGAGTGTGTGATGGGACGGCGTGGAGGGAGATTCACTCTGTGTCTGACCCCGGGAGTGTTTGATGGGACCGTTTAGAGGAATAATCACTGTCTGTCTGACACACGGAGTGTTTGATGCTAACGTGTAGAGGAATAATCACTCTGTATCTGACCCCGGGAGTGTGTGTTGGGCCGGCGTGGAGGGAGATTCACTCTGTGTCTGACCGCGGGTGAGTTTGATGGGAAGGTGTAGAGGAATAATCACTCTGTGTCTGACCCCGGGAGTGTTTGATGGGACCGTGTAGAGGAATAATCTCTCTGTGTCTGAACCCGGGAGTGTGAGATGGGACGGTGTGGAGGGACATTAACTCTGTGTCTGACCCCGGGAGAGTGTGATGGGCGGTGTAGAGGAATAATCACTCTGTGTCTGACCCAAGGAGTTTGTGACGGGACGGTGTGGAGGGAGATTCACTCTGTGTCTGACCCCGGGAGTGTTTGATGGGACCGTGTAGAGGAATAATCACACTGTGTTTGATCACGGGAGTGTGTGATGTGACGGATTAGAGGATTAATCACTCTGTGTCTGACCCTGAGAGTGTGTGATGGGACGGTGTGGAGGGAGATTCACCCTGTTTCTGACCCCGGGAGTGCTTGATAGGACCGTGTAGAGGAATAATCACACTGTGCCTGACCCCGGGAGTGTTTGATGGGACCGTGTAGAGGAATAAACACTCTGTGTTTGAGCACGGGAGTGTGTGATGTGACGGTTTAGAGGATTAATCACTCTGTGTCTGACCCTGAGAGTGTGTGATGGGACGGTGTGGAGGGAGATTCACCCTGTTTCTGACCCCGGGAGTGTTTGATAGGACCGTGTAGAGGAATAATCACACTGTGCCTGACCACGGGAGTGTGAGATGGGATGGTGTGGAGGGAGATTCAGTCAGTGTCTGACCCCGGGAGTGTGGATGGGACGGTGAGGAGGGACATTCACTCTGTGTCTGACCCCGGAAGAGGTACATGTGACCGTGTAGAGGAATAATGACTCTGTGTCTGACCCCGGGAGTGTTTGATGGGACCGTGTGGAGGAATAATCTCTCTGTGTCTGACCCCGGGAGTGTGTGATGGGACGGTGTGGAGGGACATTATCTCTGTGTCTGACCCCGGGAGAGTGTGATGGGCGGTGTAGAGGAATAATCACTCTGTGTCTGACCCCGGGAGTGTGTGATGTGCCGGCGTGGAGGATGATTAACTCTGTGTGTGACCCCGGTAGTGTGTGATGGGACGTTGTGGAGGGAGATTCACTGTCTGTCTTACCCCGGGAGTGTGTGATGGGCGGTGTAGAGGATAATCACTTTGTGTCTGACCCCGGGAGTGTGTGCTGGGACGGTGTGGAGGGTGGTTCACTAAGTGTCTCATCCCGGGAGTGTGTGATGGGCGGTGTAGAGGGAGATTCACTCTGTGTCTGATCCAGGGCGTGTGTGATGGGACCGGGTAGAGGAATAATCACTCTGTGTCTGACCGCGGGAGTGTCTGAAGGGACGGTTTGGAGGGAGATTCACTGTGTCTGACCCCGGCAGTGTTTGATGGGACCGTGTAGAGGAATAATCACTCTGAGTCTGACCCCGGGAGTGTGTGTTGGGACGGTGCAGAGGAATAATAACTCTGTGTCTGACCCCGGGATTGTTTGATGGTACCGTGTAGCGGAATAATCACTCTGTGTCTGACCCCGGGAGTGTGTGATGGGACGGCTTGGAGGGAGATTCACTCTGTGTCTGACCCCGGGAGTGTTTGATGGGACCGTTTAGAGGAATAATCACTGTCTGTCTGACACACGGAGTGTTTGATGCTACCGTGTAGAGGAATAATCACTCTGTATCTGACCGCGGGAGTGTGTGTTGGGCCGGCCTGGAGGGAGATTCACTCTGTGTCTGACCGCGGGTGAGTTTGATGGGAAGGTGTAGAGGAATAATCACTCTGTGTCTGACTCCGGGAGTGTTTGATGGGACCGTGTAGCCGAATAATCTCTCTGTGTCTGACCCCGGGAGTGTGTGATGGGACGGTGTGGAGGGATAATCGCTCTGTGTCTGACCATTGGAGTGGGTGATGGGACGGTGTGGAGGGAGATTCACTGTGTGTCTGACACCGGGAGTATGGGATGGGCGGTGTAGAGGAATAATCACTCTGTGTCTGACCCCGGGAGAGTGTGCTGGGACGATGTGGAGGGTGGTTCACTATGTGTCTGATCCCGGGAGTGTGTGATGGGCCGGCGTTAAGGGAGATTCACTTTGTGTCTGACCCCGGGTGAGTTTGATGGGACCGTGTAGCGAATAATCACTCTGTGTCTGACCCCGGGTGAGTTTGATGGGAAGGTGTAGATGAATAATCACTCTGTGTCTGACCACGGGAGTGTTTGATGGGACCGTGTCGAGGAATAATCACTCTGTGTCTGACCCCGGGAGTGTGTATTGGGACGGTGTGGAGGGAGCTTCACTGTGTCTGACCCCGGGAGTGTATGATGGGACCGTGTAGAGGAATAATCACACTGTGTCTGACCCCGGGAGTGTGTGATGGGCCGGCGTGGAGGGAGATTCACTCTGTGTCTGACCCCGGGTGAGTTTGATGGGAAGGTGTAGAGTAATAATCACTCTGTGTCTGACCCAGGGAGTTTGGACGGGACGGTGTGGAGGGAGATTCACTCTGTGTCTGACCCCGGGAGTGTTTGTTGGGACCGTATAGAGGAATAATCACTCTGAGTCTGACCCCGGGAGTGTGTGTTGGGACGGTGCAGAGGAATAATAACTCTGTGTCTGACCCCGGGAGTGTTTGATGGGACCGTGTAGCGGAATAATCACTCTGTGTCTGACCCCGGGAGTGTGTGATGGGACGGCGTGGAGGGAGATTCACTCTGTGTCTGACCCCGGGAGTGTTTGATGGGACCGTTTAGAGGAATAATCACTGTCTGTCTGACACACGGAGTGTTTGATGCTAACGTGTAGAGGAATAATCACTCTGTATCTGACCCCGGGAGTGTGTGTTGGGCCGGCGTGGAGGGAGATTCACTCTGTGTCTGACCGCGGGTGAGTTTGATGGGAAGGTGTAGAGGAATAATCACTCTGTGTCTGACCCCGGGAGTGTTTGATGGGACCGTGTAGAGGAATAATCTCTCTGTGTCTGAACCCGGGAGTGTGAGATGGGACGGTGTGGAGGGACATTAACTCTGTGTCTGACCCCGGGAGAGTGTGATGGGCGGTGTAGAGGAATAATCACTCTGTGTCTGACCCAAGGAGTTTGTGACGGGACGGTGTGGAGGGAGATTCACTCTGTGTCTGACCCCGGGAGTGTTTGATGGGACCGTGTAGAGGAATAATCACTCTGTGTCTGACCCCGGGAGTGTTTGATGGGACCGTGTAGAGGAATAATCACTCTGTGTCTGACCCCGGGAGTGTGTGATGGGACGGTGTGGAGGGAGATTCACTGTGTCTGACCCCGGGATTGTTTGATGGGACCGTGCAGAGGAATAATCACTCTGTGTCTGACCCCGGGAGTGTGTGATGGGCCGGCGTGGAGAGAGATTCACACTGTGTCTGACCACGGGTGAGTTTGATGGGACCGTGTAGTGGAATAATCATTCAGAGTCTGACCCCGTGAGTGTGTGTTGGGACGGTGTGGACGGAGATTCACTCTGTGTCTGACCCCGGGAGTGTTTGATGGGACCGTGTAGAGGAATAATCATTCTGAGTCTGACCCCGGGAGTGTGTGTTGGGACGGTGTGGACGGAGATTTACTTTGTGTCTGACCCCGGGAGTGTTTGATGGGACCGTGTACAGGAATAATCACTCTGTGTCTGACCACGGGAGTGTGTGATGGGACGGTGTGGAGGGAGATTCACTCTGTGTCTGACCCCGGGAGAGATTGATGGGCGGTGTCGACGAATAATCACTCTGTGTCTGACCCCGGGAGTGTTTGATGGTACCGTGTAGAGGAATAATCGCTCTGTGTCTGTCCCCGGAAGTGTTTGATGGGACCGTGTAGAGGAATAATCACTCTGTGTCTGACCCCGGGTGAGTTTGATGGGAAGGTGTAGATGAATAATCACACTGTGTCTGACCCCGGGAGTGTTTGATCGGACCGTGTCGAGGAATAATCACTCTGTGTCTGACCCCGGGAGTGTGTGATGGGACGGTGTGGAGGGAGCTTCACTGTGTCTGACCCCGGGAGTGTATGATGGGACCGTGTAGAGGAATAATCACTCTGTGTCTGACCCCGGGAGTGTGTGATGGGCCGGCGTGGAGGGAGATTCACTCTGTGTCTAACCCCGGTTGAGTTTGATGGGAAGGTCTAGAGGAATAATCACTCTGTGTCTGACCCCGGGAGAGTTTGAACGGACCGTGTAGAGGAATAATCTCTCTGTGTCTGACCCCGGGAGTGTGTGATCGGACGGTGTGGAGGGAGATTATCTCTGTGTCTGACCCCGGGAGAGTGTGATGGGCGGTGTAGAGGAATAATCACTCTGTGTCTGACCCCGGGAGTGTTTGATGGGACCGTGTAGAGGAATAATCACTCAGAGTCTGTCCCCGGGAGTGTGTGTTGGGACGGTGCAGAGGAATAATAACTCTGTGTCTGACCCCGGGATTGTTTGATGGTACCGTGTAGCGGAATAATCACTCTGTGTCTGACCCCGGGAGTGTGTGATGGGACGGCGTGGAGGGAGATTCTCTCTGTGTCTGACCCCGGGAGTGTTTGATGGGACAGTTTAGAGGAATAATCACTCTGTGTCTGACCCCGGGAGTGTTTGATGGGACCGTGTAGAGGAATAATCTCTCTGTGTCTGACCCCGGGAGTGTGTGATGGGACTGTGTGGAGGGGCATTAACTCTGTGTCTGACCCCGGGAGAGTGTGATGGGACCGTGTAGAGGAATAATCACTCTGTGTCTGACCCAGGGAGTTTGTGACGGGACGGTGTGGAGGGAGATTCACTCTGTGTCTGACCCCGGGAGTGTTTGATGGGACCGTGTAGAGGAATAATCACTCTGTGTCTGACCATTGGAGTGGGTGATGGGACGGTGTGGAGGGAGATTCACTGTGTGTCTGACCCCGGTTGAGTTTGATGGGAAGGTGTAGAGGAATAATCACTCTGTGTCTGACCCCGGGAGAGTTTGAAGGGACCGTGTAGAGGAATAATCTCTCTGTGTCTGACCCCGGGAGTGTGTGATCGGACGGTGTGGAGGGAGATTAACTCTGTGTCTGACCCCGGGAGAGTGTGATGGGCGGTGTAGAGGAATAATCACTCTGTGTCTGACCCCGGGTGAGTTTGATGGGAAGGTGTAGATGAATAATCACTCTGTGTCTGACCCCGGGAGTGTTTGATCGGACCGTGTCGAGGAATAATCACTCTGTGTCTGACCACGGGAGTGTGTGATGGGACGGTGTGGAGGGAGCTTCACTGTGTCTGACCCCGGGAGTGTATGATGGGACCGTGTAGAGGAATAATCACTCTGTGTCTGACCCCGGGAGAGTTTGAAGGGACCGTGTAGAGGAATAATCTCTATGTGTCTGACCCCGGAGTGTGTGATCGGACGGTGTGGAGGGAGATTACCTCTGTGTCTGACCCCGGGAGAGTGTGATGGGCGGTGTAGAGGAATAATCACTCTGTGTCTGACCCCGGGAGTGTTTGATGGGACCGTGTAGAGGAATAATCACTCTGAGTCTGTCCCCGGGAGTGTGTGTTGGGACGGTGCAGATGAATAATAACTCTGTGTCTGACCCCGGGATTGTTTGATGGTACCGTGTAGCGGAATAATCACTCTGTGTCTGACCCCGGGAGTGTGTGATGGGACGGCGTGGAGGGAGATTCTCTCTGTGTCTGACCCCGGGAGTGTTTGATGGGACAGTTTAGTGGAATAATCACTCTGTGTCTGACCCCGGGAGTGTTTGATGGGACCGTGTAGAGGAATAATCTCTCTGTGTCTGACCCCGGGAGTGTGTGATGGGACTGTGTGGAGGGGCATTAACTCTGTGTCTGACCCCGGGAGTGTTTGATGGGACCGTGTACAGGAATAATCACTCTGTGTCTGACCACGGGAGTGTGTGATGGGACGGTGTGGAGGGAGATTCACTCTGTGTCTGACCCCGGGAGAGTTTGATGGGCGGTGTCGACGAATAATCACTCTGTGTCTGACCGCGGGAGTGTTTGATGGTACCGTGTAGAGGAATAATCGCTCTGTGTCTGTCCCCGGAAGTGTTTGATGGGACCGTGTAGAGGAATAATCACTCTGTGTCTGACCCCGGGTGAGTTTGATGGGAAGGTGTAGATGAATAATCTCTCTGTGTCTGACCCCGGGAGTGTTTGATCGGACCGTGTCGAGGAATAATCACTCTGTGTCTGAACCCGGGAGTGTGTGATGGGACGGTGTGGAGGGAGCTTCACTGTGTCTGACCCCGGGAGAGTGTGATGGGACCGTGTAGAGGAATATCACTCTGTGTCTGACCCAGGGAGTTTGTGACGGGACGGTGTGGAGGGAGATTCACTCTGTGTCTGACCCCGGGAGTGTTTGATGGGACCGTGTAGAGGAATAAGCACTCTGTGTCTGACCATTGGAGTGGGTGATGGGACGGTGTGGAGGGAGATTCACTGTGTGTCTGACCCCGGTTGAGTTTGATGGGAAGGTGTAGAGGAATAATCAC
This sequence comes from Hypanus sabinus, assembly GCF_030144855.1. Classification (NCBI taxonomy): domain Eukaryota; kingdom Metazoa; phylum Chordata; class Chondrichthyes; order Myliobatiformes; family Dasyatidae; genus Hypanus; species Hypanus sabinus. The sequence goes on from NW_026779920.1 coordinate 25,590, forward strand.
TCTGTGTCTGACCCCGGGAGAGTTTGAAGGGACCGTGTAGAGGAATAATCTCTCTGTGTCTGACCCCGGGAGTGTGTGATCGGACGGTGTGGAGTGAGATTAACTCTGTGTCTGAACCCGGGAGAGTGTGATGGGCGGTGTAGAGGAATAATCACTCTGTGTCTGACCCAGGGAGTGTTTGATGGGACCGTGCAGAGGAATAATCACTCTGAGTCTGTCCCCGGGAGTGTGTGTTGGGACGGTGCAGAGGAATAATAACTCTGTGTCTGACCCCGGGATTGTTTGATGGTACCGTGTAGCGGAATAATCACTCTGTGTCTGACCCCGGGAGTGTGTGATGGGACGGCGTGGAGGGAGATTCACTCTGTGTCTGACCCCGGGAGTGTTTGATGGGACAGTTTAGAGGAATAATCACTCTGTGTCTGACCCCGGGAGTGTTTGATGGGACCGTGTAGAGGAATAATCTCTCTGTGTCTGACCCCGGGAGTGTGTGATGGGACTGTGTGGAGGGGCATTAACTCTGTGTCTGACCCCGGGAGAGTGTGATGGGACCGTGTAGAGGAATAATCACTCTGTGTCTGACCCTGGGAGTTTGTGACGGGACGGTGTGGAGGGAGATTCACTCTGTGTCTGACCCCGGGAGTGTTTGATGGGACCGTGTAGAGGAATAATCACTCTGTGTCTGAACATTGGAGTGGGTGATGGGACGGTGTGGAGGGAGATTCACTGTGTGTCTGACACCGGGAGTGTGTGATGGGCGGTGTAGAGGAATAATCACTCTGAGTCTGTCCCCGGGAGTGTGTGTTGGGACGGTGCAGAGGAATAATAACTCTGTGTCTGACCCCGGGATTGTTTGATGGTACCGTGTAGCGGAATAATCACTCTGTGTCTGACCCCGGGAGTGTGTGATGGGACGGCGTGGAGGGAGATTCACTCTGTGTCTGACCCCGGGAGTGTTTGATGGGACAGTTTAGAGGAATAATCACTCTGTGTCTGACCCCGGGAGTGTTTGATGGGACCGTGTAGAGGAATAATCTCTCTGTGTCTGACCCCGGGAGTGTGTGATGGGACTGTGTGGAGGGGCATTAACTCTGTGTCTGACCCCGGGAGAGTGTGATGGGACCGTGTAGAGGAATAATCACTCTGTGTCTGACCCTGGGAGTTTGTGACGGGACGGTGTGGAGGGAGATTCACTCTGTGTCTGACCCCGGGAGTGTTTGATGGGACCGTGTAGAGGAATAATCACTCTGTGTCTGAACATTGGAGTGGGTGATGGGACGGTGTGGAGGGAGATTCACTGTGTGTCTGACACCGGGAGTGTGTGATGGGCGGTGTAGAGGAATAATCACTCTGTGTCTGACCCCGGGAGTGTGTGCTGGGACGATGTGGAGGGTGGTTCACTATGTGTCTGATCCCGGGAGTGTGTGATGGGCCGGCGTTAAGGGAGATTCACTCTGTGTCTGACCCCGGGTGAGTTTGATGGGAAGGTGTAGAGGAATAATCGCTCTGTGTCTGTCCCCGGGAGTGTTTGATGGGACCGTGTAGAGGAATAATCACTCTGTGTCTGACCCCGGGTGAGTTTGATGGGAAGGTGTAGATGAATAATCACTCTGTGTCTGACCCCGGGAGTGTTTGATGGGACCGTGTCGAGGAATAATCACTCTGTGTCTGACCCCGGGAGTGTGTGATGGGACGGTGTGGAGGGAGCTTCTCTGTGTCTGACCCCGGGAGTGTATGATGGGACCGTGTAGAGGAATAATCACTCTGTGTCTGACCCCGGGAGTGTGTGATGGTCCGGAGTGGAGGGAGATTCACTCTGTGTCTGACCCCGGGTGAGTTTGATGGAAAGGTGTAGAGGAATAATCACTCTGTGTCTGACCCAGGGAGTTTGGACGGGACGGTGTGGAGGGAGATTCTCTCTGTGTCTGACCCCGGGAGTGTTTGATGGGACCGTGTAGAGGAATAATCACTCTGAATCTGACCCCGGGAGTGTGTGATGGGACGGCGTGGAGGGAGATTCACTCTGTGTCTGACCCCGGGAGTGTTTGATGGGACCGTTTAGAGGAATAATCACTGTCTGTCTGACACACGGAGTGTTTGATGCTACCGTGTAGAGGAATAATCACTCTGTATCTGACCCCGGGAGTGTGTGTTGGGCCGGCGTGGAGGGAGATTCACTCTGTGTCTGACCGCGGGTGAGTTTGATGGGAAGATGTAGAGGAATAATCACTCTGTGACTGACCCCGGGAGTGTTTGATGGGACCGTGTAGAGGAATAATCTCTCTGTGTCTGAACCCGGGAGTGTGTGATGGGACGGTGTGGAGGGACATTAACTCTGTGTCTGACCCCGGGAGAGTGTGGTGGGCGGTGTAGAGGAATAATCACTCTGTGTCTGACCCAGGGAGTTTGTGACGGGACGGTGTGGAGTGAGATTCACTCTGTGTCTGACCCCGGGAGTGTTTGATGGGACCGTATAGAGGAATAATCACTCTGTGTCTGACCCCGGGATGTTTGATGGGACCGTGTAAAGGAATAATCACTCTGTGTCTGACCCCGGGAATGTGTGATGGGACGGTGTGGAGGGAGATTCACTGTGTCTGACCCCGGGATTGTTTGATGGGACCGTGTAGAGGAATAATCACTCTGTGTCTGACCCCGGGAGTGTGTGATGGGCCGGCGTGGAGGGAGATTCACTCTGTGTCTGACCCCGGGTGAGTTTGATGGGACCGTGTAGTGGAATAATCATTCAGAGTCTGACCCCGTGAGTGTGTGTTGGGACGGTGTGGACGTAGATTCACTCTGTGTCTGACCCCGGGAGTGTTTGATGGGACCGTGTAGAGGAATAATCATTCTGAGTCTGACCCCGGGAGTGTGTGTTGGGACGGTGTGGACGGAGATTTACTTTGTGTCTGACCCCGGGAGTGTTTGATGGGACCGTGTACAGGAATAATCACTCTGTGTCTGACCACGGGAGTGTGTGATGGGACGGTGTGGAGGGAGTTTCACTCTGTGTCTGACCCCGGGAGAGTTTGATGGGCGGTGTCGACGAATAATCACTCTGTGTCTGACCCCGGGAGTGTTTGATGGTACCGTGTAGAGGAATAATCGCTCTGTGTCTGTCCCCGGAAGTGTTTGATGGGACCGTGTAGAGGAATAATCACTCTGTGTCTGACCCAGGGTTAGTTTGATGGGAAGGTGTAGATGAATAATCACTCTGTGTCTGACCCCGGGAGTGTTTGATGGGACCGTGTCGAGGAATAATCACTCTGTGTCTGACCCCGGGAGTGTGTGATGGGACGGTGTGGAGGGAGCTTCACTGTGTCTGACCCCGGGAGTGTATGATGGGACCGTGTAGAGGAATAATCACTCTGTGTCTGACCCCGGGAGTGTGTGATGGTCCGGCGTGGAGGGAGATTCACTCTGTGTCTTACCCCGGTTGAATTTGATGGGAAGGTGTAGAGGAATAATCACTCTGTGTCTGACCCCGGGAGAGTTTGATGGGACCGTGTAGAGGAATAATCTCTCTGTGTCTGACCCCGGGAGTGTGTGATCGGACGGTGTGGAGGGAGATTAACTCTGTGTCTGACACCGTGAGAGTGTGATGGGCGGTGTAGAGGAATAATCACTCTGTGTCTGACCCAGGGAGTTTGGACGGGACGGTGTGGATGGAGATTCACTCTGTGTCTGACCCCGGGAGTGTTTGATGGGACCGTGTAGAGGAATAATCACTCTGAGTCTGTCCCCGGGAGTGTGTGTTGGGACGGTGCAGAGGAATAATAACTCTGTGTCTGACCCCGGGATTGTTTGATGGTACCGTGTAGCGGAATAATCACTCTGTGTCTGACCCCGGGAGTGTGTGATGGGACGGCGTGGAGGCAGATTCACTCTGTGTCTGACCCCGGGAGAGTTTGATGGGACCGTTTAGAGGAATAATCACTCTGTGTCTGACCCCGGGAGTGTTTGATGGGACCGTGTAGAGGAATAATCTCTCTGTGTCTGACCCCGGGAGTGTGTGATGGGACTGTGTGGAGGGACATTAACTCTGTGTCTGACCCCGGGAGAGTGTGATGGGACCGTGTAGAGGAATAATCACTCTGTGTCTGACCCAGGGAGTTTGTGACGGGACGGTGTGGAGGGAGATTCACTGTGTGTCTGACACCGGGAGTGTGTGATGGGCGGTGTAGAGGAATAATCCCTCTGTGTCTGACCCCGGGAGTGTGTGCTGGGACGATGTGGAGGGTGGTTCACTATGTGTCTGATCCCGGGAGTGTGTGATGGGCCGGCGTTAAGGGAGATTCACTCTGTGTCTGACCCCGGGTGAGTTTGATGGGAAGGTGTAGAGGAATAATCGCTCTGTGTCTGTCCCCGGGAGTGTTTGATGGGACCGTGTAGAGGAATAATCACTCTGTGTCTGACCCCGGGTGAGTTTGATGGGAAGGTGTAGATGAATAATCACTCTGTGTCTGACCCCGGGAGTGTTTGATGGGACCGTGTCGAGGAATAATCACTCTGTGTCTGACCCCGGGAGTGTGTGATGGGACGGTGTGGAGGGAGCTTCACTGTGTCTGACCCCGGGAGTGTATGTTGGGACCGTGTAGAGGAATAATCACTCTGTGTCTGACCCCGGGAGTGTGTGATGGGCCGGCGTGGAAGGAGATTCACTCTGTGTCTGACCCCGGGTGAGTTTGATGGGAAGGTGTAGAGGAATAATCACTCTGTGTCTGACCCAGGGAGTTTGGACGGGACGGTGTGGAGGGAGATTCACTCTGTGTCTGACCCCGGGAGTGTTTGATGGGACCGTTTAGAGGAATAATCACTCTGAGTCTGACCCCGGGAGTGTGTGATGGGACGGTGTGGAGGGAGTTTCACTCTGTGTCTGACCCCGGGAGAGTTTGATGGGCGGTGTCGACGAATAATCACTCTGTGTCTGACCCCGGGAGTGTTTGATGGTACCGTGTAGAGGAATAATCGCTCTGTGTCTGTCCCCGGAAGTGTTTGATGGGACCGTGTAGAGGAATAATCACTCTGTGTCTGACCCAGGGTTAGATTGATGGGAAGGTGTAGATGAATAATCACTCTGTGTCTGACCCCGGGAGTGTTTGATGGGACCGTGTCGAGGAATAATCACTCTGTGTCTGACCCCGGGAGTGTGTGATGGGACGGTGTGGAGGGAGCTTCACTGTGTCTGACCCCGGGAGTGTATGATGGGACCGTGTAGAGGAATAATCACTCTGTGTCTGACCCCGGGAGTGTGTGATGGGCCGGCGTGGAGGGAGATTCACTCTGTGTCTTACCCCGGTTGAGTTTGATGGGAAGGTGTAGAGGAATAATCACTCTGTGTCTGACCCCGGGAGAGTTTGATGGGACCGTGTAGAGGAATAATCTCTCTGTGTCTGACCCCGGGAGTGTGTGATCGGACGGTGTGGAGGGAGATTAACTCTGTGTCTGACACCGGGAGAGTGTGATGGGCGGTGTAGAGGAATAATCACTCTGTGTCTGACCCAGGGAGTTTGGACGGGACGGTGTGGATGGAGATTCACTCTGTGTCTGACCCCGGGAGTGTTTGATGGGACCGTGTAGAGGAATAATCACTCTGAGTCTGTCCCCGGGAGTGTGTGTTGGGACGGTGCAGAGGAATAATAACTCTGTGTCTGACCCCGGGATTGTTTGATGGTACCGTGTAGCGGAATAATCACTCTGTGTCTGACCCCGGGAGTGTGTGATGGGACGGCGTGGAGGCAGATTCACTCTGTGTCTGACCCCGGGAGAGTTTGATGGGACCGTTTAGAGGAATAATCACTCTGTGTCTGACCCCGGGAGTGTTTGATGGGACCGTGTAGAGGAATAATCTCTCTGTGTCTGACCCCGGGAGTGTGTGATGGGACTGTGTGGAGGGACATTAACTCTGTGTCTGACCCCGGGAGAGTGTGATGGGACCGTGTAGAGGAATAATCACTCTGTGTCTGACCCAGGGAGTTTGTGACGGGACGGTGTGGAGGGAGATTCACTGTGTGTCTGACACCGGGAGTGTGTGATGGGCGGTGTAGAGGAATAATCACTCTGTGTCTGACCCCGGGAGTGTGTGCTGGGACGATGTGGAGGGTGGTTCACTATGTGTCTGATCCCGGGAGTGTGTGATCGGACGGTGTGGAGGGAGATTAACTCTGTGTCTGACACCGGGAGAGTGTGATGGGCGGTGTAGAGGAATAATCACTCTGTGTCTGACCCAGGGAGTTTGGACGGGACGGTGTGGATGGAGATTCACTCTGTGTCTGACCCCGGGAGTGTTTGATGGGACCGTGTAGAGGAATAATCACTCTGAGTCTGTCCCCGGGAGTGTGTGTTGGGACGGTGCAGAGGAATAATAACTCTGTGTCTGACCCCGGGATTGTTTGATGGTACCGTGTAGCGGAATAATCACTCTGTGTCTGACCCCGGGAGTGTGTGATGGGACGGCGTGGAGGCAGATTCACTCTGTGTCTGACCCCGGGAGAGTTTGATGGGACCGTTTAGAGGAATAATCACTCTGTGTCTGACCCCGGGAGTGTTTGATGGGACCGTGTAGAGGAATAATCTCTCTGTGTCTGACCCCGGGAGTGTGTGATGGGACTGTGTGGAGGGACATTAACTCTGTGTCTGACCCCGGGAGAGTGTGATGGGACCGTGTAGAGGAATAATCACTCTGTGTCTGACCCAGGGAGTTTGTGACGGGACGGTGTGGAGGGAGATTCACTGTGTGTCTGACACCGGGAGTGTGTGATGGGCGGTGTAGAGGAATAATCCCTCTGTGTCTGACCCCGGGAGTGTGTGCTGGGACGATGTGGAGGGTGGTTCACTATGTGTCTGATCCCGGGAGTGTGTGATGGGCCGGCGTTAAGGGAGATTCACTCTGTGTCTGACCCCGGGTGAGTTTGATGGGAAGGTGTAGAGGAATAATCGCTCTGTCTCTGTCCCCGGGAGTGTTTGATGGGACCGTGTAGAGGAATAATCACTCTGTGTCTGACCCCGGGTGAGTTTGATGGGAAGGTGTAGATGAATAATCACTCTGTGTCTGACCCCGGGAGTGTTTGATGGGACCGTGTCGAGGAATAATCACTCTGTGTCTGACCCCGGGAGTGTGTGATGGGACGGTGTGGAGGGAGCTTCACTGTGTCTGACCCCGGGAATGTATGTTTGGACCGTGTAGAGGAATAATCACTCTGTGTCTGACCCCGGGAGTGTGTGATGGGCCGGCGTGGAGGGAGATTCACTCTGTGTCTGACCCCGGGTGAGTTTGATGGGAAGGTGTAGAGGAATAATCACTCTGTGTCTGACCCAGGGAGTTTGGACGGGACGGTGTGGAGGGAGATTCACTCTGTGTCTGACCCCGGGAGTGTTTGATGGGACCGTGTAGAGGAATAATCACTCTGAGTCTGACCCCGGGAGTGTGTGATGGGACGGTGTGGAGGGAGTTTCACTCTGTGTCTGACCCCGGGAGAGTTTGATGGGCGGTGTCGACGAATAATCACTCTGTGTCTGACCCCGGGAGTGTTTGATGGTACCGTGTAGAGGAATAATCGCTCTGTGTCTGTCCCCGGAAGTGTTTGATGGGACCGTGTAGAGGAATAATCACTCTGTGTCTGACCCAGGGTTAGATTGATGGGAAGGTGTAGATGAATAATCACTGTGTGTCTGACCCCGGGAGTGTTTGATGGGACCGTGTCGAGGAATAATCACTCTGTGTCTGACCCCGGGAGTGTGTGATGGGACGGTGTGGAGGGAGCTTCACTGTGTCTGACCCCGGGAGTGTATGATGGGACCGTGTAGAGGAATAATCACTCTGTGTCTGACCCCGGGAGTGTGTGATGGGCCGGCCTGGAGGGAGATTCACTCTGTGTCTTACCCCGGTTGAGTTTGATGGGAAGGTGTAGAGGAATAATCACTCTGTGTCTGACCCCGGGAGAGTTTGATGGGACCGTGTAGAGGAATAATCTCTCTGTGTCTGACCCCGGGAGTGTGTGATCGGACGGTGTGGAGGGAGATTAACTCTGTGTCTGACACCGGGAGAGTGTGATGGGCGGTGTAGAGGAATAATCACTCTGTGTCTGACCCAGGGAGTTTGGACGGGACGGTGTGGATGGAGATTCACTCTGTGTCTGACCCCGGGAGTGTTTGATGGGACCGTGTAGAGGAATAATCACTCTGAGTCTGTCCCCGGGAGTGTGTGTTGGGACGGTGCAGAGGAATAATAACTCTGTGTCTGACCCCGGGATTGTTTGATGGTACCGTGTAGCGGAATAATCACTCTGTGTCTGACCCCGGGAGTGTGTGATGGGACGGCGTGGAGGCAGATTCACTCTGTGTCTGACCCCGGGAGAGTTTGATGGGACCGTTTAGAGGAATAATCACTCTGTGTCTGACCCCGGGAGTGTTTGATGGGACCGTGTAGAGGAATAATCTCTCTGTGTCTGACCCCGGGAGTGTGTGATGGGACTGTGTGGAGGGACATTAACTCTGTGTCTGACCCCGGGAGAGTGTGATGGGACCGTGTAGAGGAATAATCACTCTGTGTCTGACCCAGGGAGTTTGTGACGGGACGGTGTGGAGGGAGATTCACTGTGTGTCTGACACCGGGAGTGTGTGATGGGCGGTGTAGAGGAATAATCACTCTGTGTCTGACCCCGGGAGTGTGTGCTGGGACGATGTGGAGGGTGGTTCACTATGTGTCTGATCCCGGGAGTGTGTGATGGGCCGGCGTTAAGGGAGATTCACTCTGTGTCTGACCCCGGGTGATTTTGATGGGAAGGTGTAGAGGAATAATCGCTCTGTGTCTGTCCCCGGGAGTGTTTGATGGGACCGTGTAGAGGAATAATCACTCTGTGTCTGACCCCGGGTGAGTTTGATGGGAAGGTGTAGATGAATAATCACTCTGTGTCTGACCCCGGGAGTGTTTGATGGGACCGTGTCGAGGAATAATCACTCTGTGTCTGACCCCGGGAGTGTGTGATGGGACGGTGTGGAGGGAGTTTCACTGTGTCTGACCCCGGGAGTGTATGTTGGGACCGTGTAGAGGAATAATCACTCTGTGTCTGACCCCGGGAGTGTGTGATGCGCCGGCGTGGAGGGAGATTCACTCTGTGTCTGACCCCGGGTGAGTTTGATGGGAAGGTGTAGAGGAATAATCACTCTGTGTCTGACCCAGGGAGTTTGGACGGGACGGTGTGGAGGGAGATTCACTCTGTGTCTGACCCCGGGAGTGTTTGATGGGACCGTGTAGAGGAATAATCACTCTGAGTCTGACCCCGGGAGTGTGTGTTGGGACGGTGCAGAGGAATAATAACTCTGTGTCTGACCCCGGGAGTGTGTGATGGGACGGCGTGGAGGGAGATTCACTCTGTGTCTGACCCCGGGACTGTTTGGTGGGACCGTTTAGAGGAATAATCACTGTCTGTCTGACACACGGAGTGTTTGATGCTACCGTGTAGAGGAATAATCACTCTGTATCTGACCCCGGGAGTGTGTGTTGTGCCGGCGTGGAGGGAGATTCACTCTGTGTCTGACCGCGGGTGAGTTTGATGGGAAGGTGTAGAGGAATAATCACTCTGTGTCTGACCCCGGGAGTGTTTGATGGGACCGTGTAGAGGAATAATCTCTCTGTGTCTGAACCCGGGAGTGTGTGATGGGACGGTGTGGAGGGACATTAACTCTGTGTCTGACCCCGGGAGAGTGTGATGGGCGGTGTAGATGAATAATCACTCTGTGTCTGACCCAGGGAGTTTGTGACGGGACGGTGTGGAGGGAGATTCACTCTGTGTCTGACCCCGGGAGTGTTTGATGGGACCGTGTAGAGGAATAATCACTCTGTGTCTGACCCCGGGAGTGTTTGATGGGACCGTGTAGAGGAATAATCACTCTGTGTCTGACCCCGGGAGTGTGTGATGGGACTGTGTGGAGGGAGATTCACTGTGTCTGACCCCGGGATTGTTTGATGGGACCGTGTAGAGGAATAATCACTCTGTGTCTGACCCCGAGATTGTGTGATGGGCCGGCGTGGAGGGAGATTCACTCTGTGTCTGACCCCGGGAGTGTTTGATGGGACCGTGTAGAGGAATAATCATTCTGAGTCTGACCCCGGGAGTGTGTGTTGGGACGGTGTGGACGGAGATTCACTTTGTGTCTGACCCCGGGAGTGTTTGATGGGACCGTGTACAGGAATAATCACTCTGTGTCTGACCGCCGGGAGTGTTTGATGGGACCGTGTAGAGGAATAATCACTCTGTGTCTGACCCCGGGAGTGTTTGATGGGACCGTTTAGAGGAATAATCACTCTGTGTCTGTCCATTGGAGTGTGTGATGGGACGGTGTGGAGGGAGATTCACTGTGTGTCTGACCCCGGGAGTGTGTGCTGGGACGATGTGGAGGGTGGTTCACTATGTGTCTGATCACGGGAGTGTGTGATGGGCCGTGTAGAGGGAGATTCACTCTGTGTCTGACCCCGGGTGAGTTTGATGGGAAGGTGTAGAGGAATAATCGCTCTGTGTCTGACCCCGGGAGTGTTTAATGGGACCGTGTAGAGGAATAATCACTCTGTGTCTGACCCCGGGTGAGTTTGATGGAAAGGTGTAGAGGAATAATCACTCTGTGTCTGACCCCGGGAATGCTTGATGGGACCGTGTAGAGGAATAATCTCTCTGTGTCTGACCCCGGGAGAGTGTGATGTGCGGTGTAGAGGAATAATCACTCTGTGTCTGACCCAGGGAGTTTGTGACGGGACGGTGTGGAGGGAAATTCACTCTGTGTCTGACCACGGGAGTGTTTGATGGGAACGTGTAGAGGAATAATCACTCTGAGTCTGACCTCGGGAGTGTGTGTTGGGACGGTGTGGACGGAGATTCACTTTGTGTCTGACCCCGGGAGTGTTTGATGGTACCGTGTAGAGGAATAATCACTCTGTGTCTGACCCCGGGAGTGTGTGATGGGACCGTGTAGAGGAATAATCTCTCTGTGTCTGACCCCGGGAGTGTATGATGGGACGGTGTGGAGGGAGATTAACTCTGTGTCTGACCCAGGGAGAGTGTGATGGGCGGTGTAGAGGAATAATCACTCTGTGTCTGACCCAGGGAGTTTGTGACGGGACGGTGTGGAGGGAGATTCACTCTGTGTCTGAACCCGAGTGAGTTTGATGGGGAGGTGTACAGGAATAATCGCTCTGTGTCTGACCCCGGGAGTGTTTGATGCGACCGTGTAGAGGAATAATCACTCTGTGTCTGACCCCGGGTGAGTTTGATGGAAAGGTGTAGAGGAATAATCACTCTGTGTCTGACCCCGGGAGTGTTTGATGGGACCGTGTAGAGGAATAATCACTCTGAGTCTGACCGCGGGAGTGTGTGTTGGGACGGTGTGGACGGAGATTCACTTTGTGTCTGACCCCGGGAGTGTTTGATGGGACCGTGTCGAGGAATAATCACTCTGTGTCTGACCCCGGGAGTGTGTGATCGGACGGTGTGGAGGGAGATTAACTCTGTGTCTGACCCCGGGAGTGTGTGATCGGACGGTGTGGAGGGAGATTAACTCTGTGTCTGACCCCGGGAGAGTGTGATGGGCGGGGTAGAGGAATAATCACTCTGTGTCTGACCCAGGGAGTTTGGACGGGACGGTGTGGAGGGAGATTCACTCTGTGTCTGACCCCGGGTGTGTTTGATGGGACCTTGTAGAGGAATAATCACTCTGTCTCACCCCGGGAGTGTGTGATGGGACGGTGTGGAGGGAGATTCACTGTGTGTCTGACCCCGGGAGTGTTTGATGGGACCGTGTAGAGGAATAATCACTCTGTGTCTGACCCCGGGAGTGTGTGATGGGCCGGCGTGGAGGGAGATTCACTCTGTGTCTGACCCCGGGTGAGTTTGATGGGACCGTGTAGTGGAATAATCATACTGAGTCTGACCCCGTGAGTGTGTGTTGGGACTGTGTGGACGGAGATTCACACTGTGTCTGACCCCGGGAGTGTGTGTTGGGACGGTGTGGACGGAGATTCACTCTGTGTCTGACCCCGGGTGAGTTTGATGGGACCGTGTACAGGAATAATCACTCTGTGTCTGACCGCCGGGAGTGTTTGATGGGACCGTGTAGAGGAATAATCTCTCTGTGTCTGACCCCGGGAGTGTGTGATGGGACGGTGTGGAGGGAGAGTAACTCTGTGTCTGACCCCGGGAGAGTGTGATGGGCGGTGTAGAGGAATAATCACTCTGTGTCTGACCCAGGGAGTTTGTGACGGGACGGTGTGGAGGGAGATTCACTCTGTGTCTGACCCAGGGAGTGTTTGATGGGAACGTGTAGAGGAATAATCACTCTGAGTCTGACCGCGGGAGTGTGTGTTGGGACGGTGTGGACGGAGATTCACTTTGTGTCTGACCCCGGGAGTGTTTGATGGGACCGTGTCGAGGAATAATCACTCTGTGTCTGACCCCGGGACTGTGTGATGGGACGGTGTGGAGGGAGCTTCACTGTGTCTGACCCCGGGAGTGTTTGATTGGAAGGTGTAGAGGAATAATCACTCTGTGTCTGACCCAGGGAGTTTGGACGGGACGGTGTGGAGGGAGATTCACTCTGTGTCTGACCCCGGGAGTGTTTGATGGGACCGTGTAGAGGAATAATCACTCTGAGTCTGACCCCGGGAGTGTGTGTTGGGACGGTGCAGAGGAATAATAACTCTGTGTCTGACCCCGGGAGTGTGTGATGGGACGGCGTGGAGGGAGATTCACTCTGTGTCTGACCCCGGGACTGTTTGGTGGGACCGTTTAGAGGAATAATCACTGTCTGTCTGACACACGGAGTGTTTGATGCTACCGTGTAGAGGAATAATCACTCTGTATCTGACCCCGGGAGTGTGTGTTGTGCCGGCGTGGAGGGAGATTCACTCTGTGTCTGACCGCGGGTGAGTTTGATGGGAAGGTGTAGAGGAATAATCACTCTGTGTCTGACCCCGGGAGTGTTTGATGGGACCGTGTAGAGGAATAATCTCTCTGTGTCTGAACCCGGGAGTGTGTGATGGGACGGTGTGGAGGGACATTAACTCTGTGTCTGACCCCGGGAGAGTGTGATGGGCGGTGTAGATGAATAATCACTCTGTGTCTGACCCAGGGAGTTTGTGACGGGACGGTGTGGAGGGAGATTCACTCTGTGTCTGACCCCGGGAGTGTTTGATGGGACCGTGTAGAGGAATAATCACTCTGTGTCTGACCCCGGGAGTGTTTGATGGGACCGTGTAGAGGAATAATCACTCTGTGTCTGACCCCGGGAGTGTGTGATGGGACTGTGTGGAGGGAGATTCACTGTGTCTGACCCCGGGATTGTTTGATGGGACCGTGTAGAGGAATAATCACTCTGTGTCTGACCCCGAGATTGTGTGATGGGCCGGCGTGGAGGGAGATTCACTCTGTGTCTGACCCCGGGAGTGTTTGATGGGACCGTGTAGAGGAATAATCATTCTGAGTCTGACCCCGGGAGTGTGTGTTGGGACGGTGTGGACGGAGATTCACTTTGTGTCTGACCCCGGGAGTGTTTGATGGGACCGTGTACAGGAATAATCACTCTGTGTCTGACCGCCGGGAGTGTTTGATGGGACCGTGTAGAGGAATAATCACTCTGTGTCTGACCCCGGGAGTGTTTGATGGGACCGTTTAGAGGAATAATCACTCTGTGTCTGTCCATTGGAGTGTGTGATGGGACGGTGTGGAGGGAGATTCACTGTGTGTCTGACCCCGGGAGTGTGTGCTGGGACGATGTGGAGGGTGGTTCACTATGTGTCTGATCACGGGAGTGTGTGATGGGCCGTGTAGAGGGAGATTCACTCTGTGTCTGACCCCGGGTGAGTTTGATGGGAAGGTGTAGAGGAATAATCGCTCTGTGTCTGACCCCGGGAGTGTTTAATGGGACCGTGTAGAGGAATAATCACTCTGTGTCTGACCCCGGGTGAGTTTGATGGAAAGGTGTAGAGGAATAATCACTCTGTGTCTGACCCCGGGAATGCTTGATGGGACCGTGTAGAGGAATAATCTCTCTGTGTCTGACCCCGGGAGAGTGTGATGTGCGGTGTAGAGGAATAATCACTCTGTGTCTGACCCAGGGAGTTTGTGACGGGACGGTGTGGAGGGAAATTCACTCTGTGTCTGACCACGGGAGTGTTTGATGGGAACGTGTAGAGGAATAATCACTCTGAGTCTGACCTCGGGAGTGTGTGTTGGGACGGTGTGGACGGAGATTCACTTTGTGTCTGACCCCGGGAGTGTTTGATGGTACCGTGTAGAGGAATAATCACTCTGTGTCTGACCCCGGGAGTGTGTGATGGGACCGTGTAGAGGAATAATCTCTCTGTGTCTGACCCCGGGAGTGTATGATGGGACGGTGTGGAGGGAGATTAACTCTGTGTCTGACCCAGGGAGAGTGTGATGGGCGGTGTAGAGGAATAATCACTCTGTGTCTGACCCAGGGAGTTTGTGACGGGACGGTGTGGAGGGAGATTCACTCTGTGTCTGAACCCGAGTGAGTTTGATGGGGAGGTGTACAGGAATAATCGCTCTGTGTCTGACCCCGGGAGTGTTTGATGCGACCGTGTAGAGGAATAATCACTCTGTGTCTGACCCCGGGTGAGTTTGATGGAAAGGTGTAGAGGAATAATCACTCTGTGTCTGACCCCGGGAGTGTTTGATGGGACCGTGTAGAGGAATAATCACTCTGAGTCTGACCGCGGGAGTGTGTGTTGGGACGGTGTGGACGGAGATTCACTTTGTGTCTGACCCCGGGAGTGTTTGATGGGACCGTGTCGAGGAATAATCACTCTGTGTCTGACCCCGGGAGTGTGTGATCGGACGGTGTGGAGGGAGATTAACTCTGTGTCTGACCCCGGGAGTGTGTGATCGGACGGTGTGGAGGGAGATTAACTCTGTGTCTGACCCCGGGAGAGTGTGATGGGCGGGGTAGAGGAATAATCACTCTGTGTCTGACCCAGGGAGTTTGGACGGGACGGTGTGGAGGGAGATTCACTCTGTGTCTGACCCCGGGTGTGTTTGATGGGACCTTGTAGAGGAATAATCACTCTGTCTCACCCCGGGAGTGTGTGATGGGACGGTGTGGAGGGAGATTCACTGTGTGTCTGACCCCGGGAGTGTTTGATGGGACCGTGTAGAGGAATAATCACTCTGTGTCTGACCCCGGGAGTGTGTGATGGGCCGGCGTGGAGGGAGATTCACTCTGTGTCTGACCCCGGGTGAGTTTGATGGGACCGTGTAGTGGAATAATCATACTGAGTCTGACCCCGTGAGTGTGTGTTGGGACTGTGTGGACGGAGATTCACACTGTGTCTGACCCCGGGAGTGTGTGTTGGGACGGTGTGGACGGAGATTCACTCTGTGTCTGACCCCGGGTGAGTTTGATGGGACCGTGTACAGGAATAATCACTCTGTGTCTGACCGCCGGGAGTGTTTGATGGGACCGTGTAGAGGAATAATCTCTCTGTGTCTGACCCCGGGAGTGTGTGATGGGACGGTGTGGAGGGAGAGTAACTCTGTGTCTGACCCCGGGAGAGTGTGATGGGCGGTGTAGAGGAATAATCACTCTGTGTCTGACCCAGGGAGTTTGTGACGGGACGGTGTGGAGGGAGATTCACTCTGTGTCTGACCCAGGGAGTGTTTGATGGGAACGTGTAGAGGAATAATCACTCTGAGTCTGACCGCGGGAGTGTGTGTTGGGACGGTGTGGACGGAGATTCACTTTGTGTCTGACCCCGGGAGTGTTTGATGGGACCGTGTCGAGGAATAATCACTCTGTGTCTGACCCCGGGACTGTGTGATGGGACGGTGTGGAGGGAGCTTCACTGTGTCTGACCCCGGGAGTGTTTGATTGGACCGTGTAGAGGAATAATCACTCTGTGTCTGACCCCGGGAGTGTGAGATGGGCCGGCGTGGAGGGAGATTCACTCTGTGTCTGACCCCGGGTGAGTTTGATGGGAAGGTGTAGAGGAATAATCACTCTGTGTCTGACCGCGGGAGAGTTTGATGGGACCGTATAGAGGAATAATCTCTCTGTGTCTGACCCCGGGAGTGTGTGATCGGACGGTGTGGAGGGAGATTAACTCTGTGTCTGACCCCGGGAGAGTGTGATGGGCGGTGTAGAGGAATAATCACTCTGTGTCTGACCCAGGGAGTTTGGACGGGACGGTGTGGAGGGAGATTCACTCTGTGTCTGACCCCGGGAGTGTTTGATGGGTCCGTGTAGAGGAATAATCACTCTGAGTCTGACCCCGGGAGTGTGTGTTGGGACGGTGCAGAGGAATAATATCTCTGTGTCTGACCCCGGGATTGTTTGATGGTACCGTGTAGCGGAATAATCACTCTGTATCTGACCCCGGGAGTGTGTGTTGGGCCGGCGTGGAGGGAGATTCACTCTGTGTCTGACCGCGGGTGAGTTTGATGGGAAGGTGTAGAGGAATAATCGGTCTGTGTCTGACCCCGGGAGTGTTTGTTGGGACCGTGTAGAGCAATAATCTCTCTGTGTCTGACCCCGGGAGAGTGTGATGGGACTGTGTGGAGGGACATTAACTCTGTGTCTGACCCCGGGGTGCGTGATGGGCGGTGTAGAGGAATAATCACTCTGTGTCTGACCCAGGGAGTTTGTGACGGGACGGTGTGGAGGGAGATTCACTCTGTGTCTGACCCCGGGAGTGTTTGATGGGACCGTGTAGAGGAATAATCACTCTGTGTCTGACCCCGTGAGTGTGTGTTGGGACGGTGTGGACGGAGATTCACTCTGTGTCTGACCCCGGGAGTGTGTGTTGGGACGGTGTGGACGGAGATTCACTTTGTGTCTGACCCCGGGAATGTTTGATGGGACTGTGTAGAGGAATAATCACTCTGTGTCTGACCCCGGGAGTGTGTGCTGGGACGATATGGAGGGTGGTTCACAATGTGTCTGATCCCGGGAGTGTGTGATGGGAAGGTGTAGAGGAATAATCGCTCTGTGTCTGACCCCGGGAGTGTTTGATGGGAAGGTGTAGAGGAATAATCACTCTGTGTCTGACCCCGGGTGAGTTTGATGGAAAGGTGTAGAGGAATAATCACTCTGTGTCTGATCCCGGGAGTGTTTGATGGGACCGTGTAGAGGAATAATCTCTCTGTGTCTGACCCCGGGAGTGTTTGATGGGACCGTGTAGAGGAATAATCACTCTGTGTCTGACCCCGGGTGAGTTTGATGGGAATGTGTAAATGAATAATCACTCTGTGTCTGACCGCGGGAGTGTTTGATGGGACCGTGTCGAGGAATAATCACTCTGTGTCTGACCCCGGGAGTGTGTGATGGGACGGTGTGGAGGGAGCTTCTCTGTGTCTGACCCCGGGAGTGTTTGATGGGACCGTGTAGAGGAATAATCACTCTGTGTCTTACCCCGGGAGTGTGTGATCGGACGGTGTGGAGGGACATTAACTCTGTGTCTGAAACCGGGAGAGTTTGATGGGACCGTTTAGAGGAATAATCACTGTCTGTCTGACACACGGAGTGTTTGATGCTACCGTGTAGAGGAATAATCACTCTGTATCTGACCCCGGGAGTGTGTGTTGGGCCGGCGTGGAGGGAGATTCACTCTGTGTCTGACCGCGGGTGAGTTTGATGGGAAGGTGTAGAGGAATAATCACTCTGTGTCTGACCCCGGGAGTGTATGATGGGACCGTGTAGAGGAATAATCTCTCTGTGTCTGACCCCGGGAGTGTGTGATGGGACGGTGTGGAGGGACATTAACTCTGTGTCTGACCCCGGGAGAGTGTGATGGGCGGTGTAGATGATTAATCACACTGTGTCTGACCCAGGGAGTTTGTGACGGGACGGTGTGGAGGGAGATTCACTCTGTGTCTGACCCCGGGAGTGTTTGATGGGACCGTGTAGAGGAATAATCACTCTGTGTCTGACCCCGGGAGTGTTTGATGGGACCGTGTAGAGGAATAATCTCTCTGTGTCTGACCCCGGGAGTGTGTGATGGGACGGTGTGGAGGGACATTAACTCTGCGTCTGACCCCGGGAGAGTGTGATGGGCGGTGTAGATGAATAATCACACTGTGTCTGACCCAGGGAGTTTGTGACGGGACGGTGTGGAGGGAGATTCACTCTGTGTCTGACCCCGGGAGTGTTTGATGGGACCGTGTAGAGGAATAATCACTCTGTGTCTGACCCCGGGAGTGTTTGATGGGACCGTGTAGAGGAATAATCACTCTGTGTCTGACCCCGGGAGTGCGTGATGGGACGGTGTGGAGGGAGATTCACTGTGTCTGACCCCGGGAGTGTTTGATGGGACCGTATAGAGGAATAATCTCTCTGTGTCTGACCCCGGGAGTGTGTGATGGGCCGGCGTGGAGGGAGATTCACTCTGTGTCTGACCGCGGGTGAGTTTGATGGGACCGTGTAGTGGAATAATCATTCTGAGTCTGACCCCGTGAGTTTGTGTTGGGACGGTGTGGAGGGAGATTCACTCTGTGTCTGACCCGGGGAGAGTGTGTTGGGACGGTGTGGACGGAGATTCACTCTGTGTCTGACCACGGGAGAGTTTGATGGGTCCGTGTAGAGGAATAATCACTCTGTGACTGACCCCGGGAGTGTTTGATGGGACCGTGTAGAGGAATAGTCAGTCTGAGTCTGACCCCGGGAGTGTGTGTTGGGACGGTGTGGACGGAGATTCACTTTGTGTCTGACCCCGGGAGTGTTTGATGGGACCGTGTACAGGAATAATCACTCTGTGTCTGACCGCCGGGAGTGTTTGATGGGACCGTGTAGAGGAATAATCACTCTGTGTCTGACCCCGGGAGTGTTTGATGGGACCGTTTAGAGGAATAATCACTCTGTGTCTGTCCATTGGAGTGTGTGATGGGACGGTGTGGAGGGAGATTCACTGTGTGTCTGACCCCGGGAGTGTGTGCTGGGACGATGTGGAGGGTGGTTCACTATGTGTCTGATCCCGGGAGTGTGTGATGGGCCGTGTAGAGGGAGATTCACTCTGTGTCTGACGACGGGTGAGTTTGATGGGAAGGATTAGAGGAATAATCGCTCTGTTTATGACCCCGGGAGTGTTTGATGGGACCGTGTAGAGGAATAATCACTCTGTGTCTGACCCCGGGTGAGTTTGATGGAAAGGTGTAGAGGAATAATCACTCTGTGTCTGACGCCGGGAGTGTTTGATGGGACCGTGTAGAGGAATAATCTCTCTGTGTCTGACCCCGGGAGTGTGTGATGGGACGGTGTGGAGGGAGATTAACTCTGTGTCTGACCCCGGGAGAGTGTGATGGGCGGTGTAGAGGAATAATCACTCTGTGTCTGACCCAGGGATTTTGTGACGGGACGGTGTGGAGGGAGATTCACTCTGTGTCTGACCCCGGGAGTGTTTGATGGGAACGTGTAGAGGAATAATCACTCTGAGTCTGACCTCGGGAGTGTGTGTTGGGACGGTGTGGACGGAGATTCACTTTGTGTCTGACCCCGGGAGTGTTTGATGGGACCGTGTAGAGGAATAATCACTCTGTGTCTGACCCCGGGAGTGTGTGATGGGACGGTGTGGAGTGAGCTTCACTGTGTCTGACCCCGGGAGTGTTTGATGGGACCGTGTAGAGGAATAATCACTCTGTGTCTGACCCCGGGAGTGTGTGATGGGCCGGCGTGTAGGGAGATTCACTCTGTGTCTGACCCCGGGTGAGCTTGATGGGAAGGTGTAGAGGAATAATCACTCTGTGTCTGACCCCGGGAGTGTGTGATGTGACGGTGTGGAGGGAGCTTCACTGTGTCTGACCCCGGGAGTGTTTGATGGGACCGTGTAGAGGAATAATCACTCTGTGTCTGACCCCGGGAGTGTGTGATGGGCCGGCGTGGAGGGAGATTCACTCTGTGTCTGACGCCGGGAGAGTGTGATGGGCGGTGTAGAGGAATAATCACTCTGTGTCTGACCCAGGGAGTTTGGACGGGACGGTGTGGAGGGAGATTCACTCTGTGTCTGACCCTGGGAGTGTTTGATGGGACCGTGTAGAGGAATAATCACTCTGAGTCTGACCCCGGGAGTGTTTGATGGGACCGTGTAGAGGAATAATCTCTCTGTGTCTGACCCCGGGAGTGTGTGATGGGACGGTGTGTAGGGAGATTAACTCTGTGTCTGACGCCGGGAGAGTGTGATGGGCGGTGTAGAGGAATAATCACTCTGTGTCTGACCCAGGGAGTGTGTGATCGGACGGTGTGGAGGGACATTAACTCTGTGTCTGAAACCGGGAGAGTTTGATGGGACCGTTTAGAGGAATAATCACTGTCTGTCTGACACACGGAGTGTTTGATGCTACCGTGTAGAGGAATAATCACTCTGTATCTGACCCCGGGAGTGTGTGTTGGGCCGGCGTGGAGGGAGATTCACTCTGTGTCTGACCGCGGGTGAGTTTGATGGGAAGGTGTAGAGGAATAATCACTCTGTGTCTGACCCCGGGAGTGTATGATGGGACCGTGTAGAGGAATAATCTCTCTGTGTCTGACCCCGGGAGTGTGTGATGGGACGGTGTGGAGGGAGATTAACTCTGTGTCTGACCCCGGGAGAGTGTGATGGGCGGTGTAGAGGAATAATCACTCTGTGTCTGACCCAGGGATTTTGTGACGGGACGGTGTGGAGGGAGATTCACTCTGTGTCTGACCCCGGGAGTGTTTGATGGGAACGTGTAGAGGAATAATCACTCTGAGTCTGACCTCGGGAGTGTGTGTTGGGACGGTGTGGACGGAGATTCACTTTGTGTCTGAC
This sequence comes from Hypanus sabinus, assembly GCF_030144855.1. Taxonomy (NCBI): domain Eukaryota; kingdom Metazoa; phylum Chordata; class Chondrichthyes; order Myliobatiformes; family Dasyatidae; genus Hypanus; species Hypanus sabinus. The sequence continues at coordinate 46,372 of NW_026779920.1, forward strand.
CCCGGGAGTGTTTGATGGGACCGTGTAGAGGAATAATCACTCTGTGTCTGACCCCGGGAGTGTGTGATGGGACGGTGTGTAGGGAGATTAACTCTGTGTCTGACGCCGGGAGAGTGTGATGGGCGGTGTAGAGGAATAATCACTCTGTGTCTGACCCAGGGAGTTTGTGACGGGACGGTGTGGAGGGAGATTCACTCTCTGTCTGACCCCGGGAGTGTTTGATGGGAACGTGTAGAGGAATAATCACTCTGAGTCTGACCCCGGGAGTGTTTGATGGGACCGTGTCGAGGAATAATCACTCTGTGTCTGACCCCGGGAAAGTTTGATGGGACCGTATAGAGCAATAATCTCTCTGTGTCTGACCACGGGAGTGTGTGATCGGACGGAGTGGAGGGAGATTAACTCTGTGTCTGACCCCGGGAGAGTGTGATGGGCGGTGTAGAGGAATAATCACTCTGTGTCTGACCCAGGGAGTTTGGACGGGACGGTGTGGAGGGAGATTCACTCTGTGTCTGACCCCGGGAGTGTTTGATGGGACCGTGTAGCGGAATAATCACTCTGTGTCTGACCCCGGGAGTGTGTGATGGGACGGCGTGGAGGGAGATTCACTCTGTGTCTGACCCCGGGAGTGTGTGTTGGGACGGTGTGGCCGGAGATTAACTCTGTGTCTGACCACGGGAGAGTTTGATGGGACCGTGTAGAGGAATAATCACTCTGTGTCTGACCCCGGGAGTGTCTGATGGGACCGTGTAGAGGAATAATCACTCTGAGTCTGACCCCGGGAGTGTGTGTTGGGACGGTGTGGAGGGAGATTCACTTTGTGTCTGACCCCGGGAGTGTTTGATGGGACCGTGTACAGGAATAATCACCCTGTGTCTGACCGCCGGGAGTGTTTGATGGGACCGTGTAGAGGAATAATCACTCTGTGTCTGACCCCGGGAGTGTTTGATGGGACCGTTTAGAGGAATAATCACTCTGTGTCTGACCATTGGAGTGTGTGATGGGACGGTGTGGAGGGAGATTCACTGTGTGTCTGACCACGGGAGTGTGTGCTGGGACGATGTGGAGGGTGGTTCACTATGTGTCTGATCCCGGGAGTGTGTGATGGGCCGTGTAGAGGAAGATTCACTCTGTGTCTGACCCCGGGTGAGTTTGATGGGGAGGTGTAGAGGAATAATCGCTCTGTGTCTGACCCCGGGAGTGTTTGATGGGACCGTGTAGAGGAATAATCACTCTGTGTCTGACCACGGGTGAGTTTGATGGAAAGGTGTAGAGGAATAATCACTCTGTGTCTGACCCCGGGAGTGTTTGATGGGACCGTGTAGAGGAATAATCTCTCTGTGTCTGACCCCGGGAGTGTGTGATGGGAGGGTGTGGGGGGAGATTAACTCTGTGTCTGACCGCGGGAGAGTGTGATGGTCGGTGTAGAGGAATAATCACTCTGTGTCTGACCCAGGGAGTTTGTGACGGGACGGTGTGGAGGGAGATTCACTCAGTGTCTGACCCCGCGAGTGTTTGATGGGAACGTGTAGAGGAATAATCACTCTGAGTCTGACCCCGGGAGTGTGTGTTGGGACGGTGTGGACGGAGATTCACTTTGTGTCTGACCCCGGGAGTGTTTGATGGGACTGTGTAGAGGAATAATCACTCTGTGTCTGAACCCGGGAGAGTTTGATGGGACCGTGTAGAGGAATAATCTCTCTGTGTCTGACCCCGGGAGTGTGTGTTCGGACGGTGTGGAAGGAGATTAACTCTGTGTCTGACCCCGGGAGAGTGTGATGGGCGGTGTAGAGGAATAATCACTCTGTGTCTGACCCAGGGAGTTTGTGACGGGACGGTGTGGAGTGAGATTCACTCTGTGTCTGACCCCGGGAGTGTTTGATGGGACCGTGTAGAGGAATAATCACTCTGAGTCTGACCCCGGGAGTGTGTGTTGGGACGGTGTAGAGGAATAATCATTCTGAGTCTGACCCCGTGAGTTTGTGTTGGGACGGTGTGGACGGAGATTCACTCTGTGTCTGACCCGGGGAGAGTGTGTTGGGACGGTGTGGACGGAGATTCACTCTGTGTCTGACCACGGGAGAGTTTGATGGGTCCGTGTAGAGGAATAATCACTCTGTGACTGACCCCGGGTGTGTTTGATGGGACCGTGTAGAGGAATAGTCAGTCTGAGTCTGACCCCGGGAGTGTGTGTTGGGATGGTGTGGACGGAGATTCACTTTGTGTCTGACCCCGGGAGTGTTTGATTGGACCGTGTACAGGAATAATCACTCTATGTCTGACCGCCGGGAGTGTTTGATGGGACCGTGTAGAGGAATAATCACTCTGTGTCTGACCCCGGGAGTGTTTGATGGGACCGTTTAGAGGAATAATCACTCTGTGTCTGTCCATTGGAGTGTGTGATGGGACGGTGTGGAGGGAGATTCACTGTGTGTCTGACCCCGGGAGTGTGTGCTGGGACGATGTGGAGGGTGGTTCACTATGTGTCTGATCCCGGGAGTGTGTGATGGGCCGTGTAGAGGGAGATTCACTCTGTGTCTGACCCCGGGTGAGTTTGATGGGAAGGTGTAGAGGAATAATCGCTCTGTTTATGACCCCGGGAGTGTTTGATGGGACCGTGTAGAGGAATAATCACTCTGTGTCTGACCCCGGGTGAGTTTGATGGAAAGGTGTAGAGGAATAATCACTCTGTGTCTGACCCAGGGAGTTTGGACGGGACGGTGTGGAGGGAGATTCACTCTGTGTCTGACCCCGGGAGTGTTTGATGGGACCGTGTAGAGGAATAATCACTCTGAGTCTGACCCCGGGAGAGTGTGTTGGGACGGTGCAGAGGAATAATATCTCTGTGTCTGACCCCGGGATTGTTTGATGGTACCGTGTAGCGGAATAATCACTCTGTGTCTGACCCCGGGAGTGTGTGATGGGACGGCGTGGAGGGAGATTCACTCTGTGTCTGAACCCGGGAGTGTGTGTTGGGACGGTGTGGACGGAGATTCACTCTGTGTCTGAACACGGGAGAGTTTGATGGGACCGTGTAGAGGAATAATCACTCTGTGTCTGACCCCGGGAGTGTTTGATGGGACCGTGTAGAGGAATAATCATTCTGAGTCTGACCCCGGGAGTGTGTGTTGGGACGTTGTGGACGGAGATTCACTTTGTGTCTGACCACGGGAGTGTTTGATGGGACCGTGTAGAGGAATAATCACTCTGTGTCTGACCATTGGAGTGTGTGATGGGACGGTGTGGAGGGAGATTCACTGTGTGTCTGACCACGGGAGTGTGTGCTGGGACGATGTGGAGGGTGGTTCACTATGTGTCTGATCCCGGGAGTGTGTGATGGGCCGTGTAGAGGGAGATTCACTCTGTGTCTGACCCCGGGAGTGTTTGATGGGACCGTGTAGAGGAATAATCACTCTGTGTCTGACCACGGGTGAGTTTGATGGAAAGGTGTAGAGGAATAATCACTCTGTGTCTGACCCCGGGAGTGTTTGATGGGACCGTGTAGAGGAATAATCTCTCTGTGTCTGACCCCGGGAGTGTGTGATGGGACGGTGTGGAGGGAGATTAACTCTGTGTCTGACCCCGGGAGTGTGTGTTGGGACGGTGTGGACGGAGATTCACTTTGTGTCTGACCCCGGGAGTGTTTGATGGGACTGTGTAGAGGAATAATCACTCTGTGTCTGAACCCGGGAGTGTGTGATGGGACGGCGTGGAGGGAGATTCACTCTGTGTCTGACCCCGGGAGTGTTTGATGCGACCGTTTAGAGGAATAATCACTGTCTGTCTGACACACGAGTGTTTGAGGCTACCGTGTAGAGGAATAATCACTCTGTATCTGACCCCGGGAGTGTGTGTTGGGCCGGCCTGGAGGGAGATTCACTCTGTGTCTGACCGCGGGTGAGTTTGATGGGAAGGTGTAGAGGAATAATCACTCTGTGTCTGACCCCGGGAGTGTGTGATGGGAGGGTGTGGAGGGAGATTAACTCTGTGTCTGACCCCGGGAGAGTGTGATGGTCGGTGTAGAGGAATAATCACTCTGTGTCTGACCCAGGGAGTTTGTGACGGGACGGTGTGGAGGGAGATTCACTCAGTGTCTGACCCCGCGAGTGTTTGATGGGAACGTGTAGAGGAATAATCACTCTGAGTCTGACCCCGGGAGTGTGTGTTGGGACGGTGTGGACGGAGATTCACTTTGTGTCTGACCCCGGGAGTGTTTGATGGGACTGTGTAGAGGAATAATCACTCTGTGTCTGACCCCGGGAGAGTTTGATGGGACCGTGTAGAGGAATAATCTCTCTGTGTCTGACCTCGGGAGTGTGTGTTCGGACGGTGTGGAAGGAGATTAACTCTGTGTCTGACCCCGGGAGAGTGTGATGGGCGGTGTCGAGGAATAATCACTCTGTGTCTGACCCCGGGAAAGTTTGATGGGACCGTATAGAGCAATAATCTCTCTGTGTCTGACCACGGGAGTGTGTGATCGGACGGAGTGGAGGGAGATTAACTCTGTGTCTGACCCCGGGAGAGTGTGATGGGCGGTGTAGAGGAATAATCACTCTGTGTCTGACCCAGGGAGTTTGGACGGGACGGTGTGGAGGGAGATTCACTCTGTGTCTGACCCCGGGAGTGTTTGATGGGACCGTGTAGCGGAATAATCACTCTGTGTCTGACCCCGGGAGTGTGTGATGGGACGGCGTGGAGGGAGATTCACTCTGTGTCTGACCCCGGGAGTGTGTGTTGGGACGGTGTGGCCGGAGATTAACTCTGTGTCTGACCACGGGAGAGTTTGATGGGACCGTGTAGAGGAATAATCACTCTGTGTCTGACCCCGGGAGTGTCTGATGGGACCGTGTAGAGGAATAATCACTCTGAGTCTGACCCCGGGAGTGTGTGTTGGGACGGTGTGGAGGGAGATTCACTTTGTGTCTGACCCCGGGAGTGTTTGATGGGACCGTGTACAGGAATAATCACCCTGTGTCTGACCGCCGGGAGTGTTTGATGGGACCGTGTAGAGGAATAATCACTCTGTGTCTGACCCCGGGAGTGTTTGATGGGACCGTTTAGAGGAATAATCACTCTGTGTCTGACCATTGGAGTGTGTGATGGGACGGTGTGGAGGGAGATTCACTGTGTGTCTGACCACGGGAGTGTGTGCTGGGACGATGTGGAGGGTGGTTCACTATGTGTCTGATCCCGGGAGTGTGTGATGGGCCGTGTAGAGGAAGATTCACTCTGTGTCTGACCCCGGGTGAGTTTGATGGGGAGGTGTAGAGGAATAATCGCTCTGTGTCTGACCCCGGGAGTGTTTGATGGGACCGTGTAGAGGAATAATCACTCTGTGTCTGACCACGGGTGAGTTTGATGGAAAGGTGTAGAGGAATAATCACTCTGTGTCTGACCCCGGGAGTGTTTGATGGGACCGTGTAGAGGAATAATCTCTCTGTGTCTGACCCCGGGAGTGTGTGATGGGAGGGTGTGGGGGGAGATTAACTCTGTGTCTGACCGCGGGAGAGTGTGATGGTCGGTGTAGAGGAATAATCACTCTGTGTCTGACCCAGGGAGTTTGTGACGGGACGGTGTGGAGGGAGATTCACTCAGTGTCTGACCCCGCGAGTGTTTGATGGGAACGTGTAGAGGAATAATCACTCTGAATCTGACCCCGGGAGTGTGTGTTGGGACGGTGTGGACGGAGATTCACTTTGTGTCTGACCCCGGGAGTGTTTGATGGGACTGTGTAGAGGAATAATCACTCTGTGTCTGAACCCGGGAGAGTTTGATGGGACCGTGTAGAGGAATAATCTCTCTGTGTCTGACCCCGGGAGTGTGTGTTCGGACGGTGTGGAAGGAGATTAACTCTGTGTCTGACCCCGGGAGAGTGTGATGGGCGGTGTAGAGGAATAATCACTCTGTGTCTGACCCAGGGAGTTTGTGACGGGACGGTGTGGAGTGAGATTCACTCTGTGTCTGACCCCGGGAGTGTTTGATGGGACCGTGTAGAGGAATAATCACTCTGAGTCTGACCCCGGGAGTGTGTGTTGGGACGGTGTAGAGGAATAATCATTCTGAGTCTGACCCCGTGAGTTTGTGTTGGGACGGTGTGGACGGAGATTCACTCTGTGTCTGACCCGGGGAGAGTGTGTTGGGACGGTGTGGACGGAGATTCACTCTGTGTCTGACCACGGGAGAGTTTGATGGGTCCGTGTAGAGGAATAATCACTCTGTGACTGACCCCGGGTGTGTTTGATGGGACCGTGTAGAGGAATAGTCAGTCTGAGTCTGACCCCGGGAGTGTGTGTTGGGATGGTGTGGACGGAGATTCACTTTGTGTCTGACCCCGGGAGTGTTTGATTGGACCGTGTACAGGAATAATCACTCTATGTCTGACCGCCGGGAGTGTTTGATGGGACCGTGTAGAGGAATAATCACTCTGTGTCTGACCCCGGGAGTGTTTGATGGGACCGTTTAGAGGAATAATCACTCTGTGTCTGTCCATTGGAGTGTGTGATGGGACGGTGTGGAGGGAGATTCACTGTGTGTCTGACCCCGGGAGTGTGTGCTGGGACGATGTGGAGGGTGGTTCACTATGTGTCTGATCCCGGGAGTGTGTGATGGGCCGTGTAGAGGGAGATTCACTCTGTGTCTGACCCCGGGTGAGTTTGATGGGAAGGTGTAGAGGAATAATCGCTCTGTTTATGACCCCGGGAGTGTTTGATGGGACCGTGTAGAGGAATAATCACTCTGTGTCTGACCCCGGGTGAGTTTGATGGAAAGGTGTAGAGGAATAATCACTCTGTGTCTGACCCAGGGAGTTTGGACGGGACGGTGTGGAGGGAGATTCACTCTGTGTCTGACCCCGGGAGTGTTTGATGGGACCGTGTAGAGGAATAATCACTCTGAGTCTGACCCCGGGAGAGTGTGTTGGGACGGTGCAGAGGAATAATATCTCTGTGTCTGACCCCGGGATTGTTTGATGGTACCGTGTAGCGGAATAATCACTCTGTGTCTGACCCCGGGAGTGTGTGATGGGACGGCGTGGAGGGAGATTCACTCTGTGTCTGAACCCGGGAGTGTGTGTTGGGACGGTGTGGACGGAGATTCACTCTGTGTCTGAACACGGGAGAGTTTGATGGGACCGTGTAGAGGAATAATCACTCTGTGTCTGACCCCGGGAGTGTTTGATGGGACCGTGTAGAGGAATAATCATTCTGAGTCTGACCCCGGGAGTGTGTGTTGGGACGTTGTGGACGGAGATTCACTTTGTGTCTGACCACGGGAGTGTTTGATGGGACCGTGTAGAGGAATAATCACTCTGTGTCTGACCATTGGAGTGTGTGATGGGACGGTGTGGAGGGAGATTCACTGTGTGTCTGACCACGGGAGTGTGTGCTGGGACGATGTGGAGGGTGGTTCACTATGTGTCTGATCCCGGGAGTGTGTGATGGGCCGTGTAGAGGGAGATTCACTCTGTGTCTGACCCCGGGAGTGTTTGATGGGACCGTGTAGAGGAATAATCACTCTGTGTCTGACCACGGGTGAGTTTGATGGAAAGGTGTAGAGGAATAATCACTCTGTGTCTGACCCCGGGAGTGTTTGATGGGACCGTGTAGAGGAATAATCTCTCTGTGTCTGACCCCGGGAGTGTGTGATGGGACGGTGTGGAGGGAGATTAACTCTGTGTCTGACCCCGGGAGTGTGTGTTGGGACGGTGTGGACGGAGATTCACTTTGTGTCTGACCCCGGGAGTGTTTGATGGGACTGTGTAGAGGAATAATCACTCTGTGTCTGAACCCGGGAGTGTGTGATGGGACGGCGTGGAGGGAGATTCACTCTGTGTCTGACCCCGGGAGTGTTTGATGCGACCGTTTAGAGGAATAATCACTGTCTGTCTGACACACGAGTGTTTGAGGCTACCGTGTAGAGGAATAATCACTCTGTATCTGACCCCGGGAGTGTGTGTTGGGCCGGCCTGGAGGGAGATTCACTCTGTGTCTGACCGCGGGTGAGTTTGATGGGAAGGTGTAGAGGAATAATCACTCTGTGTCTGACCCCGGGAGTGTGTGATGGGAGGGTGTGGAGGGAGATTAACTCTGTGTCTGACCCCGGGAGAGTGTGATGGTCGGTGTAGAGGAATAATCACTCTGTGTCTGACCCAGGGAGTTTGTGACGGGACGGTGTGGAGGGAGATTCACTCAGTGTCTGACCCCGCGAGTGTTTGATGGGAACGTGTAGAGGAATAATCACTCTGAGTCTGACCCCGGGAGTGTGTGTTGGGACGGTGTGGACGGAGATTCACTTTGTGTCTGACCCCGGGAGTGTTTGATGGGACTGTGTAGAGGAATAATCACTCTGTGTCTGACCCCGGGAGAGTTTGATGGGACCGTGTAGAGGAATAATCTCTCTGTGTCTGACCTCGGGAGTGTGTGTTCGGACGGTGTGGAAGGAGATTAACTCTGTGTCTGACCCCGGGAGAGTGTGATGGGCGGTGTAGAGGAATAATCACTCTGTGTCTGACCCAGGGAGTTTGTGACGGGACGGTGTGGAGTGAGATTCACTCTGTGTCTGACCCCGGGAGTGTTTGATGGGACCGTGTAGAGGAATAATCACACTGAGTCTGACCCCGGGAGTGTGTGTTGGGACGGTGTAGAGGAATAATCATTCTGAGTCTGACCCCGTGAGTTTGTGTTGGGACGGTGTGGACGGAGATTCACTCTGTGTCTGACCCGGGGAGAGTGTGTTGGGACGGTGTGGACGGAGATTCACTCTGTGTCTGACCACGGGAGAGTTTGATGGGTCCGTGTAGAGGAATAATCACTCTGTGACTGACCCCGGGAGTGTTTGATGGGACCGTGTAGAGGAATAGTCAGTCTGAGTCTGACCCCGGGAGTGTGTGTTGGGACGGTGTGGACGGAGATTCACTTTGTGTCTGACCCCGGGAGTGTTTGATTGGACCGTGTACAGGAATAATCACTCTATGTCTGACCGCCGGGAGTGTTTGATGGGACCGTGTAGAGGAATAATCACTCTGTGTCTGACCCCGGGAGTGTTTGATGGGACCGTTTAGAGGAATAATCACTCTGTGTCTGTCCATTGGAGTGTGTGATGGGACGGTGTGGAGGGAGATTCACTGTGTGTCTGACCCCGGGAGTGTGTGCTGGGACGATGTGGAGGGTGGTTCACTATGTGTCTGATCCCGGGAGTGTGTGATGGGCCGTGTAGAGGGAGATTCACTCTGTGTCTGACCCCGGGTGAGTTTGATGGGAAGGTGTAGAGGAATAATCGCTCTGTTTATGACCCCGGGAGTGTTTGATGGGACCGTGTAGAGGAATAATCACTCTGTGTCTGACCCCGGGTGAGTTTGATGGAAAGGTGTAGAGGAATAATCACTCTGTGTCTGACCCAGGGAGTTTGGACGGGACGGTGTGGAGGGAGATTCACTCTGTGTCTGACCCCGGGAGTGTTTGATGGGACCGTGTAGAGGAATAATCACTCTGAGTCTGACCCCGGGAGAGTGTGTTGGGACGGTGCAGAGGAATAATATCTCTGTGTCTGACCCCGGGATTGTTTGATGGTACCGTGTAGCGGAATAATCACTCTGTGTCTGACCCCGGGAGTGTGTGATGGGACGGCGTGGAGGGAGATTCACTCTGTGTCTGAACCCGGGAGTGTGTGTTGGGACGGTGTGGACGGAGATTCACTCTGTGTCTGACCACGGGAGAGTTTGATGGGACCGTGTAGAGGAATAATCACTCTGTGTCTGACCCCGGGAGTGTTTGATGGGACCGTGTAGAGGAATAATCATTCTGAGTCTGACCCCGGGAGTGTGTGTTGGGACGTTGTGGACGGAGATTCACTTTGTGTCTGACCACGGGAGTGTTTGATGGGACCGTGTAGAGGAATAATCACTCTGTGTCTGACCATTGGAGTGTGTGATGGGACGGTGTGGAGGGAGATTCACTGTGTGTCTGACCACGGGAGTGTGTGCTGGGACGATGTGGAGGGTGGTTCACTATGTGTCTGATCCCGGGAGTGTGTGATGGGCCGTGTAGAGGGAGATTCACTCTGTGTCTGACCCCGGGAGTGTTTGATGGGACCGTGTAGAGGAATAATCACTCTGTGTCTGACCACGGGTGAGTTTGATGGAAAGGTGTAGAGGAATAATCACTCTGTGTCTGACCCCGGGAGTGTTTGATGGGACCGTGTAGAGGAATAATCTCTCTGTGTCTGACCCCGGGAGTGTGTGATGGGACGGTGTGGAGGGAGATTAACTCTGTGTCTGACCCCGGGAGTGTGTGTTGGGACGGTGTGGACGGAGATTCACTTTGTGTCTGACCCCGGGAGTGTTTGATGGGACTGTGTAGAGGAATAATCACTCTGTGTCTGAACCCGGGAGTGTGTGATGGGACGGCGTGGAGGGAGATTCACTCTGTGTCTGACCCCGGGAGTGTTTGATGCGACCGTTTAGAGGAATAATCACTGTCTGTCTGACACACGAGTGTTTGAGGCTACCGTGTAGAGGAATAATCACTCTGTATCTGACCCCGGGAGTGTGTGTTGGGCCGGCCTGGAGGGAGATTCACTCTGTGTCTGACCGCGGGTGAGTTTGATGGGAAGGTGTAGAGGAATAATCACTCTGTGTCTGACCCCGGGAGTGTTTGATGGGACCGTGTAGAGGAATAATCTCTCTGTGTCTGACCCCGGGAGTGTGTGATGGGACGGTGTGGAGGGAAATTATCTCTGTGTCTGACCCCGGGAGAGTGTGATGGGCGGTGTAGAGGAATAATCACTCTGTGTCTGACCCCGGGAGTGTTTGATGGGACCGTGTAGAGGAATAATCACTCTGTGTCTGATCCCGGGAGTGTGTGATGGGACGGTGTGGAGGGAGATTCACTGTGTGTCTGACCCCGGGAGTGTTTGATGGGAAGGTGTAGAGGAATAATCACTCTGTGTCTGACCCCGGGAGAGTTTGATGGGACCGTGTAGAGGAATAATCTCTCTGTGTCTGACCCCGGGAGTGTTTGATGGGACCGTGTAGAGGAATAATCACTCTGTGTCTGATCCCGGGAGTGTGTGATGGGACGGTGTGGAGGGAGATTCACTGTGTGTCTGACCCCGGGAGTGTGTGTTGGGACGGTGTGGACGGAGATTCACTTTGTGTCTGACCCCGGGAGTGTTTGATGGGACTGTGTAGAGGAATAATCACTCTGTGTCTGACCCCGGGAGAGTTTGATGGGACCGTGTAGAGGAATAATCTCTCTGTGTCTGACCTCGGGAGTGTGTGTTCGGACGGTGTGGAAGGAGATTAACTCTGTGTCTGACCCCGGGAGAGTGTGATGGGCGGTGTAGAGGAATAATCACTCTGTGTCTGACCCAGGGAGTTTGTGACGGGACGGTGTGGAGTGAGATTCACTCTGTGTCTGACCCCGGGAGTGTTTGATGGGACCGTGTAGAGGAATAATCACTCTGAGTCTGACCCCGGGAGTGTGTGTTGGGACGGTGTAGAGGAATAATCATTCTGAGTCTGACCCCGTGAGTTTGTGTTGGGACGGTGTGGACGGAGATTCACTCTGTGTCTGACCCGGGGAGAGTGTGTTGGGACGGTGTGGACGGAGATTCACTCTGTGTCTGACCACGGGAGAGTTTGATGGGTCCGTGTAGAGGAATAATCACTCTGTGACTGACCCCGGGAGTGTTTGATGGGACCGTGTAGAGGAATAGTCAGTCTGAGTCTGACCCCGGGAGTGTGTGTTGGGACGGTGTGGACGGAGATTCACTTTGTGTCTGACCCCGGGAGTGTTTGATTGGACCGTGTACAGGAATAATCACTCTATGTCTGACCGCCGGGAGTGTTTGATGGGACCGTGTAGAGGAATAATCACTCTGTGTCTGACCCCGGGAGTGTTTGATGGGACCGTTTAGAGGAATAATCACTCTGTGTCTGTCCATTGGAGTGTGTGATGGGACGGTGTGGAGGGAGATTCACTGTGTGTCTGACCCCGGGAGTGTGTGCTGGGACGATGTGGAGGGTGGTTCACTATGTGTCTGATCCCGGGAGTGTGTGATGGGCCGTGTAGAGGGAGATTCACTCTGTGTCTGACCCCGGGTGAGTTTGATGGGAAGGTGTAGAGGAATAATCGCTCTGTTTATGACCCCGGGAGTGTTTGATGGGACCGTGTAGAGGAATAATCACTCTGTGTCTGACCCCGGGTGAGTTTGATGGAAAGGTGTAGAGGAATAATCACTCTGTGTCTGACCCAGGGAGTTTGGACGGGACGGTGTGGAGGGAGATTCACTCTGTGTCTGACCCCGGGAGTGTTTGATGGGACCGTGTAGAGGAATAATCACTCTGAGTCTGACCCCGTGAGAGTGTGTTGGGACGGTGCAGAGGAATAATATCTCTGTGTCTGACCCCGGGATTGTTTGATGGTACCGTGTAGCGGAATAATCACTCTGTGTCTGACCCCGGGAGTGTGTGATGGGACGGCGTGGAGGGAGATTCACTCTGTGTCTGAACCCGGGAGTGTGTGTTGGGACGGTGTGGACGGAGATTCACTCTGTGTCTGACCACGGGAGAGTTTGATGGGACCGTGTAGAGGAATAATCACTCTGTGTCTGACCCCGGGAGTGTTTGATGGGACCGTGTAGAGGAATAATCATTCTGAGTCTGACCCCGGGAGTGTGTGTTGGGACGTTGTGGACGGAGATTCACTTTGTGTCTGACCACGGGAGTGTTTGATGGGACCGTGTAGAGGAATAATCACTCTGTGTCTGACCATTGGAGTGTGTGATGGGACGGTGTGGAGGGAGATTCACTGTGTGTCTGACCACGGGAGTGTGTGCTGGGACGATGTGGAGGGTGGTTCACTATGTGTCTGATCCCGGGAGTGTGTGATGGGCCGTGTAGAGGGAGATTCACTCTGTGTCTGACCCCGGGAGTGTTTGATGGGACCGTGTAGAGGAATAATCACTCTGTGTCTGACCACGGGTGAGTTTGATGGAAAGGTGTAGAGGAATAATCACTCTGTGTCTGACCCCGGGAGTGTTTGATGGGACCGTGTAGAGGAATAATCTCTCTGTGTCTGACCCCGGGAGTGTGTGATGGGACGGTGTGGAGGGAGATTAACTCTGTGTCTGACCCCGGGAGTGTGTGTTGGGACGGTGTGGACGGAGATTCACTTTGTGTCTGACCCCGGGAGTGTTTGATGGGACTGTGTAGAGGAATAATCACTCTGTGTCTGAACCCGGGAGTGTGTGATGGGACGGCGTGGAGGGAGATTCACTCTGTGTCTGACCCCGGGAGTGTTTGATGCGACCGTTTAGAGGAATAATCACTGTCTGTCTGACACACGAGTGTTTGAGGCTACCGTGTAGAGGAATAATCACTCTGTATCTGACCCCGGGAGTGTGTGTTGGGCCGGCCTGGAGGGAGATTCACTCTGTGTCTGACCGCGGGTGAGTTTGATGGGAAGGTGTAGAGGAATAATCACTCTGTGTCTGACCCCGGGAGTGTTTGATGGGACCGTGTAGAGGAATAATCTCTCTGTGTCTGACCCCGGGAGTGTGTGATGGGACGGTGTGGAGGGAAATTATCTCTGTGTCTGACCCCGGGAGAGTGTGGTGGGCGGTGTAGAGGAATAATCACTCTGTGTCTGACCCCGGGAGTGTTTGATGGGACCGTGTAGAGGAATAATCACTCTGTGTCTGATCCCGGGAGTGTGTGATGGGACGGTGTGGAGGGAGATTCACTGTGTGTCTGACCCCGGGAGTGTTTGATGGGAAGGTGTAGAGGAATAATCACTCTGTGTCTGACCCCGGGAGAGTTTGATGGGACCGTGTAGAGGAATAATCTCTCTGTGTCTGACCCCGGGAGTGTTTGATGGGACCGTGTAGAGGAATAATCACTCTGTGTCTGATCCCGGGAGTGTGTGATGGGACGGTGTGGAGGGAGATTCACTGTGTGTCTGACCCCGGGAGTGTGTGTTGGGACGGTGTGGACGGAGATTCACTTTGTGTCTGACCCCGGGAGTGTTTGATGGGACTGTGTAGAGGAACAATCACTCTGTGTCTGAACCCGGGAGTGTGTGATGGGACGGCGTGGAGGGAGATTCACTCTGTGTCTGACCCCGGGAGTGTTTGATGGGACCGTGTAGAGGAATAATCACTCTGAGTCTGACCCCGGGAGTATGTGTTGGGACGGCGTGGAGGGAGAATCACTCTGTGTCTGACCCCGGGAGTGTTTGATGGGACCGTTTAGAGGAATAATCACTGTCTGTCTGACACACGAGTGTTTGAGGCTACCGTGTAGAGGAATAATCACTCTGTGTCTGACCCCGGAGTGTGTGTTGGGCCGGCCTGAGGGAGATTCACTCTGTGTCTGACCGCGGGTGAGTTTGATGGGAAGGTGTCGAGGAATAATCACTCTGTGTCTGACCCCGGGAGTGTTTGATGGGACCGTGTAGAGGAATAATCTCTCTGTGTCTGACCCCGGGAGTGTGTGATGGGACGGTGTGGAGGGACATTATCTCTGTGTCTGACCCCGGGAGAGTGTGATGGGCGGTGTAGAGGAATAATCACTCTGTGTCTGACCCCGGGAGTGTTTGATGTGACCGTGTAGAGGAATAATCACTCTGTGTCTGATCCCGGGAGTGTGTGATGGGACGGTGTGGAGGGAGATTCACTGTGTGTCTGACCCCGGGACTGTTTGATGGGAAGGTGTAGAGGAATAATCACTCTGTGTCTGACCCCGGGAGAGTTTGATGGGACCGTGTAGAGGAATAATCTCTCTGTGTCTGACCCCGGGAGTGTTTGATGGGACCGCTGTAGAGGAATAATCACTCTGTGTCTGATCCCGGGAGTGTGTGATCGGACGGTGTGGAGGGAGATTCACTGTGTGTCTGACCCCGGGTGTGTTTGATGGGAAGGTGTAGAGGAATAATCACTCTGTGTCTGACCCCGGGAGTGTGTGATGGGCCGGCGTGGAGGGAGATTCACTCTGTGTCTGACCCCGGGTGAGTTTGATGGGAAGGTGTAGAGGAATAATCGCTCCGTGTCTGACCCCGGGAGAGTTTGATGGACGGTGTAGAGTCTCTGTGTCTGACCCCGGGAGTGTGTGTTGGGACGGTGTAGAGGAATAATCACTCTGTGTCGGACCCCGGGATTGTTTGATGGTACCGTGTAGGGGAATAATCACTCTGTGTCTGACCCCGGGAGTGTGTGATGGGACGGCGTGGAGGAGATTCACTCTGTGTCTGACCCCGGGAGTGTTTGATGGGACCGTTTACGAGGAATAATCACTGTGTGTCCTGACACACGAGTGTTTGATGCTACCGTGTAGAGGAATAATCACTCTGTGGTCTGACCCCGGGAGTGTTTTGATGGGACCGTGTAGAGGAATAATCACTCTGAGTCTGACCCCGGGAGTGTGTGTTGGGACGGTGTAGAGGAATAATCACTCTGTGTCTGACCCCGGGAGTGTGTGATGGGACGGCGTGGAGGTGAGATTCACTCTGTGTCTGACCCCGGGAGTGTTTGATGGGACCGTTTAGAGGAATAATCACTGTCTGTCTGACACACGAGTGTTTGAGGCTACCGTGTAGAGGAATAATCACTCTGTATCTGACCCCGGGAGTGTGTGTTGGGCCGGCCTGGAGGGAGATTCACTCTGTGTCTGACCGCGGGTGAGTTTGATGGGAAGGTGTAGAGGAATAATCACTCTGTGTCTGACCCCGGGAGTGTTTGATGGACCGTGTAGAGGAATAATCTCTCTGTGTCTGACCCCGGGAGTGTGTGATGGGACGGTGTGGAGGGACATTAACTCTGTGTCTGACACCGGGAGAGTGTGATGGGCGGTGTAGAGGAATAATCACTCTGTGTCTGAACCAGGGAGTTTGTGACGGGACGGTGTGGAGGGAGATTCACTCTGTGTCTGACCCCGGGAGTGTTTGATAGGGACCGTGTAGAGGAATAATCACTCTGTGTCTGACCCCGGGAGTGTTTGATGGGACCGTGTAGAGGAATAATCACTCTGTGTCTGATCCCGGGAGTGTGTGATGGGACGGTGTGGAGGGAGATTCACTGTGTGTCTGACCCCGGGAGTGTTTGATGGGAAGGTGTAGAGGAATAATCACTCTGTGTCTGACCCAGGGAGTTTGATGGGACCGTGTAGAGGAATAATCTCTCTGTGTCTGACCCCGGGAGTGTTTGATGGGACCGTGTAGAGGAATAATCACTCTGTTTCTGATCCCGGAGTGTGTGATGGGACGGTGTGGAGGGAGATTCACTGTGTGTCTGACCCCGGGAGTGTTTGATGGGACCTTGTAGAGGAATAATCTCTCTGTGTCTGACCCCGGGAGTGTTTGATGGGAAGGTGTAGAGGAATAATCTCTCTGTGTCTGACCCTGGGAGTGTGTGATGGGACCGTGTGGAGGGAGATTCACTCTGTGTCTGACCCCGGTAGTGCGTGATGGGCGGTGTAGAGGAATAATCACTCTGTGTCTGAACCCGGGAGTGTGTGATGGGACGGCGTGGAGGGAGATTCACTCTGTGTCTGACCCCGGGAGTGTTTGATGCGACCGTTTAGAGGAATAATCACTGTCTGTCTGACACACGAGTGTTTGAGGCTACCGTGTAGAGGAATAATCACTCTGTATCTGACCCCGGGAGTGTGTGTTGGGCCGGCCTGGAGGGAGATTCACTCTGTGTCTGACCGCGGGTGAGTTTGATGGGAAGGTGTAGAGGAATAATCACTCTGTGTCTAACCCCGGGAGTGTTTGATGGGACCGTGTAGAGGAATAATCTCTCTGTGTCTGACCCCGGGAGTGTGTGATGGGACGGTGTGGAGGGAAATTATCTCTGTGTCTGACCCCGGGAGAGTGTGATGGGCGGTGTAGAGGAATAATCACTCTGTGTCTGACCCGGGAGTGTTTGATGGGACCGTGTAGAGGAATAATCACTCTGTGTCTGATCCCGGGAGTGTGTGATGGGACGGTGTGGAGGGAGATTCACTGTGTGTCTGACCCCGGGAGTGTTTGATGGGAAGGTGTAGAGGAATAATCACTCTGTGTCTGACCCCGGGAGAG
>NW_026779921.1:0-63439 GCF_030144855.1 Hypanus sabinus
GAAATGCAGGGGAAGAGAGGGGAGAGTGAGAGAGGAGAGATGGGGAGGGACTGGAGGGAGAAATGCAGGGGAAGACGGGAGAGTGAGAGAGGAGAGATGGGGAGGGAGTGGAGGGAGAAATGAAGGGGAAGAGAGGGGAGAGTGAGAGCGGAGAGACGGGGAGGGAGTGGAGTGAGAAATGCAGGGGAAGAGAGGGGAGAGTGAGAGAGGAGAGATGGGGAGGGAGTGGAGGGAGAAATGCAGTGGAAGCGATGGGAGAGTGAGAGATGAGAGATGGGGAGGGAGAGAAATGCAGGGTAAGAGAGGGGAGAGTGAGAGAGGAGAGATGGGGAGGGAGTGGAGGGAGAAATGCAGGGAAAGAGAGCGGAGAGTGAGAGGAGAGATGGGGATGGAATGGAGGGAGAAATGCAGGGGAAGAGAGGGGAGAGTGAGAGAGGAGAGATGGGGAGGGAGTGGAGGGAGAAATGCAGGGGAAGAGAGGGGAGAGTGGGAGCGGAGAGATGGGAGGGAGTGGAGGGAGAAATGCAGGGAAAGTGAGGCGAGAGTGAGAGAGGAGAGATGGGGAGGGAGTGGAGGGAGAAATACAGGGGAAGAGAGGGGAGAGTGAGAGCAGAGAGACGGGGAGGGAGTGGAGGGAGAAATGCAGGGGAAGAGAGGGGAAAGTGAGAGAGGAGACATGGGGAGGGAGTGGAGGGAGAAATGCAGGGGAAGAGAGGGGAGAGTGAGAGAGGAGAGATGGGGAGGGAGTGGAGGGAGAAATGCAGGGGAAGAGAGGGGAGAGTGAGAGAGGACAGATGGGGAGGCAGTGGAGGGAGAAATGCAGGGGAAGAGAGGGGAGAGTGAGAGAGGAGAGATGGGGATGGACTGGAGGGAGAAATTCAGGGGAAGAGAGGGGAGAGTGAGAGAGGAGAGATGGGGAGGGAGTAGAGGGAGAAATGCAGGGGAAGAGAGGGGAGAGTGAGAGAGGAGAGACGGCGAGGGAGTGGAGGGAGAAATGCAGGGGAAGAGAGGGGAGAGTGAGAGAGGAGAGACGGGGAGGGAGTGGAGGGAGAAATGCAGGGGAAGAGAGGGTAGAGTGAGAGCGGAGAGACGGGGAGGGAGTGGAGCGAGAAATGCTGGGGAAGAGAGGGGAGAGTGAGAGCGGAGAGACGGGGAGGGAGTGGAGGGAGAAATGCAGGGGAAGAGAGGGGAGAGTGAGAGAGGAGAGACGGGGAGGGAGTGGAGGGAGAAATGCAGGGGAACAGAGGCGACAGTGAGAGAGCGGAGAAATGGGAAGGGAGTGGAGGGAGAAATGCAGGAGAAGAGAGGGGAGAGTGAGAGGAGAGATGGGGAGGGAGTGGAGGGAGAAATGCAGGGGGAGAGAGGGGGGAGTGAGAGAGGAGAGATGGGGAGGGTGTGGAGGGAGAAATGCAGGTGAAGAGAGGGGAGAGTCAGAGAGGAGAGATGGGGAGGGAGTGGAGGAAGAAATGCAGGGGGAGAGAGGGGAGAGAGAGAGCAGAGAGATGGGGAGGGAGTGGAGGGAGAAATACAGGGAAAGAGAGGGGAGAGTGAGAGAGGAGAGATGGGGAGGGAGTGGAGGGAGAAATGCAGGGGAAGAGAGGGGAGAGTGAGAGAGGAGTGATCGGGACTGAGTGGAGGGAGAAATGCAGGGGAAGAGAGGGGAGAGTGAGAGAGGAGAGATGGGGAGGGAGTGGAGAGAGAAATGCAGGGGAAGAGAGGGGAGAGTGAGAGAGGAGAGATGGGGAGGGAGTGGAGGGAGAAATGCAGGGGAAGAGAGCGGAAAGTGAGAGAGGAGAGATGGGGAGGGAGGGGAGGGAGAAATGCAGGGGAAGAGAGCGGAGAGTGAGAGAGGAGAGATGGGGATCGAGTGGAGGGAGAAATGCAGGGGAAGACAGCGGAGAGTGAGAGAGGAGAGATGGGGATGGAGTGGAGGGAGAAATGCAGGGGAAGAGAGGGGAGAGTGAGAGAGGAGAGATGGGGAGGGAGCGGAGGGAGAAATGCAGGGGAAGAGAGGGGAGAGTGAGAGAGGAGAGATGGGGAGGGAGTGGAGGGAGAAATGCAGGGGAAGAGAGGGGAGAGTGAGAGAGGAGAGATGGGGACTGAGTGGAGGGAGAAATACAGGGGAAGAGAGGGGAGAGAGAGAGAGAAGAGATGGGGAGAGAGTGGAGGGAGAAATGCAGGGGAAGAGAGGGGTGAGTGAGAGAGGAGAGAAGGGGGAGGGAGTGGAGGGAGAAATGCAGGGGAAGAGAGCGGAGAGTGAGTGAGGAGAGATGGGGATGGAGTGGAGGGAGAAATGCAGGGGAAGAGAGGGGAGAGTGAGAGAGGACAGATGGGGAGGGAGTGGAGGGACAAATGCAGGGGGAGAGAGGGGAGAGTGAGAGCGGAGAGACGGGGAGGGAGTGGAGGGAGAAATGCAGGGGAAGAGAGGGGAAAGTGAGAGAGGAGAGATGGGGAGGGAGTGGAGGGAGAAATGCCAGAGAAGAGAGGGGAGAGTGAGAGGAGAGATGGGGAGGGAGTGGAGGGAGAAATGCAGGAGAAGAGAGGGGAGAGTGAGAGGAGAGATGGGGAGGGAGTGGAGGGAGAAATGCAGGGGGAGAGAGGGGGGAGTGAGAGAGGAGAGATGGGGAGGGAGTGGAGGGAGAAATGCAGGGGAAGAGAGGGGATAGTGAGAGAGGAGATGGGGAGGGAGTGGAGGGAGAAATGCAGGGGAAGAGAGGGTAGAGTGAGAGAGGAGAGACGGGGAGGGAGTGGAGGGAGAAATGCAGGGGAAGAGAGGGGAGAGTGAGAGAGGAGAGATGGGGAGGGAGTGGATGGAGAAATGCAGGGGAAGAGAGGGGAGAGTGAGAGCAGTGAGATGGGGAGGGAGTGGAGGGAGAAATGCAGGAGAAGAGAGGGGAGAGTGAGAGAGGGGAGATGGGGAGGGAGTGGAGGGAGAAATGCAGGGGAAGAGAGGGGAGAGTGAGAGAGGAGAGATGGGGAGGGAGTGGAGGGAGAAATGCAGGGGAAGACGGGAGAGTGAGAGAGGAGAGATGGGGAGGGAGTGGAGGGAGAAATGAAGGGAAGAGAGGGGAGAGTGAGAGAGGAGAGATGGGGAGGGAGAAATGCAGGGGAAGAGAGGGGAGAGTGAGAGAGGAGAGATGGGGAGGGAGTGGAGGGAGAAATGCAGGGGAAGAGAGGGGAGAGAGTGAGAGAGGAGAGATGGGGAGGGAGTGGAGGGAGAAATGCAGGGGAAGACGGGAGAGTGAGAGAGGAGAGATGGGGAGGGAGTGGAGGGAGAAATGAAGGGGAAGAGAGGGGAGAGTGAGAACGGAGAAACGGGGAGGAAGTGGAGGGAGAAATACAGGGGAAGAGAGGGGAGAGTGAGAGCGGAGAGACGGGAGGGAGGGGGAGGGAGTGGAGTGAGAGAAATGCAGGGGAAGAGAGGGGAAAGTGAGAGAGGAGATGGGGAGGGAGTGGAGGGAGAAATGCAGTGGAAGCGATGGGAGAGTGAGAGATGAGAGATGGGGAGGGAGAGAAATGCAGGGGAAGAGAGTGGAGAGTGAGAGAGGAGAGATGGGGAGGGAGTGGAGGGAGAAATGCAGTGGAAGACAGGGGAGAGTGAGAGAGGAGAGATGGGGAGGGAGTGGAGGGAGAAATGCAGGGGAAGAGAGGGGAGAGTGGGAGCGGAGAGATGGGAGGGAGTGGAGGGAGAAATGCAGGGAAAGTGAGGCGAGAGTGAGAGAGGAGAGATGGGGAGGGAGTGGAGGGAGAAATACAGGGGAAGAGAGGGGAGAGAGAGAGCAGAGAGACGGGGAGGGAGTGGAGGGAGAAATACAGGGAAAGAGAGGGGAGAGTGAGAGAGGAGAGATGGGGAGGGAGTGGAGGGAGAAATGCAGGGGAAGAGAGGGGAGAGTGAGAGAGGAGAGATGGGGAGGGAGTGGAGGGAGAAATGCAGGGGAAGACGGGAGAGTGAGAGAGGAGAGATGGGGAGGGAGTGGAGGGAGAAATGAAGGGGAAGAGAGGGGAGAGTGAGAACGGAGAAACGGGGAGGAAGTGGAGGGAGAAATACAGGGGAACAGAGGCGACAGTGAGAGAGCGGAGAAATGGGGAGGGAGTGGAGGGAGAAATGCAGGAGAAGAGAGGGGAGAGTTAGAGGAGAGATGGGGAGGGAGTGGAGGGAGAAATGCAGGGGGAGAGAGGGGGGAGTGAGAGAGGAGAGATGGGGAGGGTGTGGAGGGAGAAATGCAGGTGAAGAGAGGGGAGAGTCAGAGAGGAGAGATGGGGAGGGGAGTGGAGGAAGAAATGCAGGAGAAGAGAGGGGAGAGTGAGAGGAGAGATGGGGAGGGAGTGGAGGGAGAAATGCAGGGGGAGAGAGGGGGGAGTGAGAGAGGAGAGATGGGGAGGGTGTGGAGGGAGAAATGCAGGTGAAGAGAGGGGAGAGTGAGAGAGGACAGATGGGGAGGGAGTGGAGGGACAAATGCAGGGGGAGAGAGGGGAGAGTGAGAGCGGAGAGACGGGGAGGGAGTGGAGGGAGAAATGCAGGGGAAGAGAGGGGAAAGTGAGAGAGGAGAGATGGGGAGGGAGTGGAGGGAGAAATGAAGGGGAAGAGAGGGGAGAGTGAGAGAGGAGAGATGGGGAGGGAGTGGAGGGAGAAATGCAGGGTGAGAGAGGGGAGAGTGAGAGCAGAGAGATGGAGAGGGAGTGGAGGGAGAAATGCAGGGGAAGAGAGGGGAGAGTGAGAGAGGAGAGACGGGGAGGGAGTGGAGGGAGAAATGCAGGAGAAGAGACGGGAGTGTGAGAGGAGAGATGGGGAGGGAGTGGAGGGAGAAATGCAGGAGAAGAGAGGGGAGAGTGAGAGAGGGGAGATGGGGAGGGAGTGGAGGGAGAAATGCAGGGGAAGAGAGAGGAGAGTGAGAGAGGAGAGATGGGGAGGGTGTGGAGGTAGAAATGCAGGGGAAGAGAGGGGAGAGTGAGAGAGGAGAGACGGGGAGGGAGTGGAGGGAGAAATGCAGGAGAAGAGACGGGAGTGTGAGAGGAGAGATGGGGAGGGAGTGGAGCGAGAAATGCAGGAGAAGAGAGGGGAGAGTGAGAGAGGGGAGATGGGGAGGGAGTGGAGGGAGAAATGCAGGGGAAGAGAGAGGAGAGTGAGAGAGGAGAGATGGGGAGGGTGTGGAGGTAGAAATGCAGGGGAAGAGAGGCGAGAGTGAGAGAGGAGAGATGGGGAGGGAGTGGAGGTAGAAATGCAGGGGAAGAGAGGCGAGAGTGAGAGAGGAGAGATGGGGAGGGAGTGGAGGGAGAAATGCAGGAGAAGAGAGGGGAGAGTGAGAGGAGAGATGGGGAGGGAGTCGAGGGAGAAATGCAGGAGAAGTGAGGGGAGAGTGAGAGGAGAGATGGGGAGGGAGTGGAGGGAGAAATGCAGGGGGAGAGAGCGGGGAGTGAGACAGGAGAGATGGGGAGGGAGTGGAGCGAGAAATGCAGGGGAAGAGAGGGGAGAGTGAGAGAGGAGAGATGGGGAGGGAGTGGAGGGAGAAATGCAGGGGAAGAGAGGGGAGAGTGAGAGAGGAGAGATGGGGAGGGAGTGGAGGGAGAAATGCAGGGGAAGAGAGGGGAGAGTGAGAGAGGAGAGATGGGGAGGGAGTGGAGGGAGAAATGCAGGGGAAGAGAGGGGAGAGTGAGAACGGAGAAACGGGGAGGGAGTGGAGGGAGAAATACAGGGGAAGAGAGGGGAAAGTGAGAGAGGAGAGATGGGGGAGGGAGTGGAGGGAGAAATGCAGGGGAAGCGATGGGAGAGTGAGAGATGAGAGATGGGTAGTGAGAGAAATGCAGGGGAAGAGAGGGGGGAGTGAGAGAGGAGAGATGGGGAGGGAGTGGAGGGAGAAATGCAGGGGAAGAGAGCGGAGAGTGAGAGAGGAGAGATGGGGATGGAGTGGAGGGAGAAATGCAGGGGAAGAGAGGGGAGAGTGAGAGCGGAGAGATGGGGAGGGAGTGGAGGGAGAAATGCAGGGGAACAGAGGAGAGAGTGAGAGCGGAGAGATGAGGATGGAGTGGAGGGAGAAATGCAGGGGAAGAGAGGGGAGAGTGTGAGAGGAGAGATGGGGAGGGAGTGGAGGGAGAAATGCAGGAGAAGAGAGGGGAGAGTGAGAGAGGAGAGATGGGGAGGGAGTGGAGGGAGAAATGCAGGGGAAGAGAGGGGAGAGTGGGAGAGGAGAGATGCAGATGGAGTGGAGGGAGAAATGCAGGAGAAGAGAGGGGAGAGTGAGAGAGGAGAGATGGGGAGGGAGTGGAGGGAGAAATGCAGGGGAAGAGAGGGGAGAGTGGGAGAGGAGAGATGGGGAGGGAGTGGAGGGAGAAATGCAGAGGAAGAGAGGGGAGAGTGGGAGAGGAAAGATGGGGAGGGAGAAATGCAGGGGATGAGAGGGGAGAGTGGGAGAGGAGAGATGGTGAGGGAGTGGAGGGAGAAATACAGGGGAAGAAAGGGGAGAGTGAGAGCGGAGAGACGGGGAGGGAGTGGAGGGAGAAGTGC
The DNA here is from genome assembly GCF_030144855.1 of Hypanus sabinus. Taxonomy (NCBI): domain Eukaryota; kingdom Metazoa; phylum Chordata; class Chondrichthyes; order Myliobatiformes; family Dasyatidae; genus Hypanus; species Hypanus sabinus. Next base: position 6,503 of record NW_026779921.1, read on the forward strand.
AGGGGAAGAGAGGGGAGAGTGAGAGGAGAGATGGGGAGGGAGTAGAGGGAGAAATGCAGGGGAAGAGAGGGGAGAGTGAGAGAGGAGGGACGGGGAGGTAGTTGATGGAGAAATGCAGGGGAAGAGAGGGGAGAGTGAGAGGAGAGATGGGGAGGGAGTAGAGGGAGAAATGCAGGAGAAGAGAGGGGAGAGTGTGCGAGGAGAGATGGGGAGGGAGTGGAGGGAGAAATGCAGGAGAAGAGAGGGGAGAGTGAGAGAGGAGAGATGGGGAGGGAGTAGAGGGAGAAATGCAGGGGAAGAGAGGGGAGAGTGAGAGAGGAGAGATGGGGAGGGAGTGGAGTGAGAAATGCAGGGGAAGAGAGGGGAGAGTGAGAGCGGAGAGATGGGGAGGGAGTGGAGGGAGAAATGCAGGGGAAGAGAGGGGAGAGTGAGAGCAGAGAGATGGGGAGGGAGTGGAGGGAGAAATGCAGGGGAACAGAGGGGAGAGTGAGAGCGGAGAAATAGGGAGGGTGTGGAGGGAGAAATGCAGGGGAAGAGAGGGGAGAGTGGTAGAGGAGAGATGGGGAGGGAGTGGAGGGAGAAATACAGGGGAAGAGAGGGGACAGTGAGAGCGGAGAGACGGGGAGGGAGTGGAGTGAGAAATGCAGGCGAAGAGAGGGGAGAGTGAGAGAGGAGAGACGGGGAGGGAGTGGAGGGAGAAATGCAGGGGAAGAGAGGGGAGAGTGAGAGCGGAGAGAAGGGGAGGGAGTGGAGGGAGAAATGCAGGGGAAGAGAGGGGAGAGTGAGAGAGGAGAGATGGGGAGGGAGTGGAGGGAGAATTGCAGGGGAAGAGGGGAGAGTGAGAGAGGAGAGATGGGGAGGGAGAGGAGGGAGAAATGCAGGGGAAGAGAGGGGAGAGTGAGAGAGGAGAGACGGGGAGGGAGTGGAGGGAGAAATGCAGGGAAGAGAGGGGAGAGTGAGAGAGGAGAGATGGGGAGGGAGTGGAGGGAGAAATGCAGGGGAAGAGAGGGGAGAGTGAGAGAGGAGAGATGGGGAGGGAGTGGAGGGAGAAATGCAGGGGAAGAGAGGGGAGAGTGGTAGAGGAGAGATGGGGAGGGAGTGGAGGGAGAAATACAGGGGAAGAGAGGGGACAGTGAGAGCGGAGAGACAAGGAGGGAGTTGATGGAGAAATGCAGGGGAAGAGAGGGGAGAGTGAGAGAGGAGACATGGGGAGGGAGAGGCGGGAGAAATGCAGGGGTAGAGAGGGGAGAGTGAGAGCGGAGGGGAAGGGAGTGGAGGGAGAAATGCAGGGGAAGAGAGGGGAGAGTGAGAGAGGAGGGACGGGGAGGGAGTTGATGGAGAAATGCAGGGGAAGAGAGGGGAGAGTGAGAGCGGAGAGATGGGGAGGGAGTAGAGGGAGAAATGCAGGGGAAGAGAGGGGAGAGTGAGAGAGGAGAGATGGGGAGGGAGTGGAGGGAGAAATGCAGGGGAAGAGAGGGGAGAGTGAGAGAGGAGAGACGGGGAGGGAGTTGATGGAGAAATGCAGGGGAAGAGAGGGGAGAGTGAGAGAGGAGAGATGGGGAGGTAGTGGAGGGAGAAATGCAGGGGAAGAGAGGGGAGAGTGAGAGAGGAGAGATGGGGAGGGATTGGAGGGAGAAATGCAGGGGAAGAAAGGGGAGAGTGAGCAGGAGAGATGGGGAGGGAGTGGAGGGAGAAATGCAGGGGAAGAGAGGGGGGAGTGAGAGATGAGAGATGGGGAGTGAGTTGAGGGAGAAATGCAGGGGAAGAGAGGGGAGAGTGAGAGCGGAGAGATGGGGAGGGAGTGGAGTGAGAAGCAGGGGAAGAGAGGGGAGAGTGAGAGTGGAGAGATGGGGAGGGAGTGGAGGGAGAAATGCAGGAGAAGAGAGGGGAGAGTGAGAGAGGAGAGATGGGGAGGGAGTGGATGGAGAAATGCAGGGGAAGAGAGGGGAGAGTGAGAGAGGAGAGATGGGGAGGGAGTGGAGGGAGAAATGCAGGAGAAGAGAGGGGAGAGTGAGAGAGGAGAGATGGGGAGGGAGTGGAGGGAGAAATGCAGGGGAAGAGAGCGGAGAGTGAGAGAGGAGAGCTGGGGAGGGAGAAATGCGGAGGGAGATGGATATTGTGTACGGGAATGGAGGGAGATGGAAATTGTGTACGGCGAACGGAGGGAGATGGACATTGTGCATGGGGAACGGAGGGAGATGGATATTCTGTACGGGGAACGGAGGGAGATGGACATTGTGTACGGGGAACGGAGAGAGATGGACATTGTGTACGGGGAATGGGGGGAGATTGGCATTGTGTATGGGGAACAGAGGGAGATGGGCGTTGTGTAGGGGAAATGGAGGGAAATGGACATTGTGTACGGGGAATGGAGGGAGATGGACATTGTGTACAAGAACTGGAGGGACACAGACGTTATATACGGGGAATGAAGGGAGACTGACATAGTGTACTGGGAACGGACGGAGATGGACGTTGTGTAGGGGGAAAGGATGGAGATGGACATTGTGGACGGGGATTGGAGGGAGCTGGACATTGTGGACGGGGAATGGAGAGAGATGGACATTCTGTACGGGGAATGGAGAGAGATGGACATTGTGTACGGGGAATGGAGGGAGATGGGCATTGTGTACGGGGAACGGAGAGAGATGGACATTCTGTACGGGGAACGGAGAGAGATGGACATTGTGTACGGGGAACGGAGAGAGATGGACATTGTGTACGGGGAACTGAGAGAGATGGACATTGTGTACGAGGAATGGAGAGAGATGGACGTTGTGTACGGGGAACGGAGGGAGATGGACATTGTGTACGGGGAACGGAGAGAGATGTACATTCTGTACGGGGAACAGAGAGAGATGGACATTGTGTACGAGGAATGGAGAGAGATGGACATTGTGTACGGGGAACGGAGGGAGATGGACATTGTTTACAGGGAACGGAGGGAGATGGGCATTGTGTACGGCGAACGGAGGGAGATGGACATTGTGTGCAGGGAACAGAGGGAGATGGACATTGTGTACGGGGAATGGAGGGAGATGGACATTGTGTATGGGGAAAGGAGGGAGATGGGTGTTGTGTACGGGGAAATGGAGGGAGCTGGACATTGTGTACGGGTAATGGAGACAGATGGACATTGTGTACGGGGAATGGAGGGAGATGGACATTGTGTACGGGGAAAGGAGGGAGATGGACATTGTGTACGGGGAACGGTGAGAGATTGACATTGTGTACGGGGAACGGAGGGAGATGGACATTGTGCATGGGGAACGGAGGGAGATGGACATTGTGTACGGGGAACGGAGGGAGATGGAGATTGTGTACGCGGAACGGAGGGAGATGGACATTGTGTACGCGGAATGGGGGGAGATTGGCATTGTGTATGGGGAATGCAGGGAGATTAACAGTGTGTACGGAGAATGGAGGAAGATGGACATTGTGTACGGAGAATGGAGGGAGATGGACATTGTGTACGGGGAACAGAGGGAGATGGACATTGTGTACGGGAAACAGAGGGAGATGGACATTGTGTTCGGGGAACGGAGGGAGATGGACATTGTGTACGGGGAACGGACGGAGATGGACATTGTGTACGGGGAATGGAGGGAGATGGACATTGTGTACAGGGAACAGAGGGAGATGGACATTGTGTACGGGGAATGAAGGGAGATGGACATTGTGTATGGGGAATGGGGGGAGATGGACATTGTGCATGGGGAAAGGAGGGAGATGGGCGTTGTGTACGGGGAAATGGAGGGAGCTGGACATTGTGTACGGGTAATGGAGACAGATGGACATTGTGTACGGGGAAAGGAGGGAGATGGACATTGTGTACGGGGAAAGGAGGGAGATGGACATTGTGTACGGGGAACGGTGAGAGATTGACATTGTGTACGGGGAACGGAGGGAGATGGACATTGTGTACGCGGAACGGAGGGAGATGGACATTGTGTACGCGGAATGGGGGGAGATTGGCATTGTGTATGGGGAATGCAGGGAGATTAACAGTGTGTACGGAGAATGGAGGAAGATGGACATTGTGTACGGAGAATGGAGGGAGATGGACATTGTGTACGGGGAACAGAGGGAGATGGACATTGTGTACGGGAAACAGAGGGAGATGGACAGGGGAACGGAGGGAGATGGACATTGTTGTACGGGGAACGGACGGAGATGGACATTGTGTACGGGGAATGGAGGGAGATGGACATTGTGTACAGGGAACAGAGGGAGATGGACATTGTGTACGGGGAATGAAGGGAGATGGACATTGTGTACGGGGAATGGGGGGAGATGGACATTGTGTATGGGGAAAGGAGGGAGATGGGCCGTTGTGTACGGGGAAATGGAGGGAGCTGGACATTGTGTACGGGTAATGGAGACAGATGGACATTGTGTACGGGGAAAGGAGGGAGATGGACATTGTGTACGGGGAACGGTGAGAGATGGACATTGTGTAGGGGAACAGAGGGAGATGGACAATGTGTATGGGGAACAGAGGAGATGGACAATGTGTATGGGGAACAGAGGGAGATGGACTGTATAGGGGAATGTAGGGAGATGGACCTTTGTGTACGGGGAATGGAGGGAGATGGACATTGTGTACAGGGAACCGACGGAGCTGGACATTGTGGACAGGGAACGGAGGGAGATGGACATTGTGTATGGGCAACGGAGGGAGATTGGACATTGTGTATGAGGAACAGAGGGAGATGGACATTTGTGTACGAGGGAATGGAAGGAGATGGACATTGTGTACGGGGAACAAAGGGAGATGGAGATTGTGTACGGGGAACGGGGGGAGATGGACAGTGTGTACGGGGAACAGAGGGAAATGGGACATTGTGTACGGGGAATGGAGGGAGATGGACATTGTGTAACGGGGAACTGAGGGAGATGGACATTGTGTATGGGGAATGGGGGGAGATGGACATTCTGTACGGGGAATGGAGGGTGAAGGACATTGTGCATGGGGAACGGAGGGAGATGGACATTGTGTATGGGGAATGGGGGGAGATGGGACATTCTGTACGGGGAATGGAGGGGAGATGGACATTGTGCATGGGGAACGGTGGGAGATGTACATTGTGTACGGGGAATGGAGGGAGATGGACATTGTGTACGCGGGAAACAGAGGGAGATGGACATTGTGTACGCGGAATGCGGGGAGATGGACATTGTGCATGGGAACGGAGGGAGATGGACATTGTGTACGGGGAACGGTGGGAGATGGACATTTTGTACGCAGACGGAGGGAGATGGACATTGTGTACGCGGAATGGGGGGAGATTGGCATTGTGTATGGGGAACGGAGGGAGATGGACATTGTGTACAGGGAACAGACGTAGATGGACATTGTGTACGGGGAACGGAGTGAGATGGACAAGGTGTACGGCGAACGGAGGGAGATGGACCATTGTGTACGGGGAAAGGAGGGAGATGGGCGTTGTGTACGGGGAAATGGAGGGAGCTGGACATTGTGTACGGGTAATGGAGACAGATGGACATTGTGTACGGGGAAAGGAGGGAGATGGACATTGTGTACGGGGAACGGTGAGAGATTGACATTGTGTACGGGGAACGGAGGGAGATGGACATTGTGCATGGGGAACGGAGGGAGATGGACATTGTGTACGGGGAACGGAGGGAGATGGAGATTGTGTACGCGGAACGGAGGGAGATGGACATTGTGTACGCGGAATGGGGGGAGATTGGCATTGTGTATGGGGAATGCAGGGAGATTAACAGTGTGTACGGAGAATGGAGGAAGATGGACATTGTGTACGGAGAATGGAGGGAGATGGACATTGTGTACGGGGAACAGAGGGAGATGGACATTGTGTACGGGAAACAGAGGGAGATGGACATTGTGTTCGGGGAACGGAGGGAGATGGACATTGTGTACGGGGAACGGACGGAGATGAGACATTGTGTACGGGGAATGGAGGGAGATGGACATTGTGTACAGGGAACAGAGGAGATGGACATTGTGTACGGGGAATGAAGGGAGATGGACATTGTGTACGGGGAATGGGGGGAGATGGGACATTGTGTATGCGGAAAGGAGGGAGATGGGCGTTGTGTACGGGGAATTGGAGGGAGCTGGACATTGTGTACGGGTAATGGAGACAGATGGACATTGTGTACGGGGAAAGGAGGGAGATGGACATTGTGTACGGGGTACGGTGAGAGATGGACATTGTGTAGGGGGAACAGAGGGAAATGGACAATGTGTATGGGGAACAGAGGGAGATGGACAATGTGTATGGGGAACAGAGGGAGATGGACTGTGTAGGGGAATCGAGGGAGATGGACCTTTGTGTACGGGGAATGGAGGGAGATGGACATTGTGTACAGGGAACCGACGGAGCTGGACATTGTGGACAGGGAACGGAGGGAGATGGACATTGTGTATGGGCAACGGAGGGAGATGGACATTGTGTATGAGGAACAGAGGGAGATGGACATTGTGTACGGGAATGAAGGAGATGGACATTGTGTACGGGGAACAAAGGGAGATGGAGATTGTGTACGGGGAACGGGGGAGATGGACAGTTGTGTACGGGGAACAGAGGGAATGGACATTGTGTAAGGGGAATGGAGGGAGATGGACATTGTGTACGGGGAACTGAGGGAGATGGACATTGTGTATGGGGAATGGGGGGAGATGGACATTAGTGTACGGGGAATGGAGGGTGATGGACATTGTTGCATGGGGAACGGTGGGAGATGTACATTGTGTATGGGGAATGGGGGGAGATGGACATTCTGTACGGGGAATGGAGGGTGATGGACATTGTGCATGGGGAACGGTGGGAGATGTACATTGTGTACGGGGAACGGAGGGAGATGGACATTGTGTACGCGGAAGGCGGGGAGATGGACATTGTGTATGCGGAAGGCGGGGAGATGGACATTGTGCATGGGGAACGGAGGGAGATGGACATTGTGTACGGGGGAACGGAGAGAGATGGACATTCTGTACGGGGAACGGAGAGAGATGGACATTGTGTACGAGGAATGGAGAGAGATGGACATTGTGTACGGGGAACGGAGGGAGATGGACATTGTGTATGGGGAATGAAGGGAGATGGACATTCTGTACGGGGAACTGAGGGAGATGGACATTGTGTACGAGGAATGGAGAGAGATGGACATTGTTTACGGGGAACGGAGGAGATGGACATTGTGTACGAGGAATGGAGAGAGATGGACATTGTGTACGGGGAACGGGAGGGAGATGGACATTGTGTACGGGGGAACGGAGAGAGATGTACATTCTGTACGGGGAACAGAGAGAGATGGACATTGTGTACGAGGAATGGAGAGAGATGGACATTGTGTACGGGGAACGGAGGGAGATGGACATTGTTTACAGGGAACGGAGGGAGATGGGCATTGTGTACAGCGAACGGAGGGAGATGGACATTGTTGTGCAGGGAACAGAGGGAGATGGACATTGTGTACGGGGAATGGAGGGAGATGGACATTGTGTATGGGGAAAGGAGGGAGATGGGTGTTGTGTACGGGAAATGGAGGGAGAGCTGGACATTGTGTATGGGGAAAGGAGGGAGATGGGTGTTGTGTACGGGGAAATGGAGGGAGCTGGACATTGTGTACGGGTAATGGGTACAGATGGACATTGTGTACGGGGAATGGAGGGAGATGGACATTGTGTACGGGGAAAGGAGGGAGATGGACATTGTGTACGGGGAACGGTGAGAGATTGACATTGTGTACGGGGAACGGAGGGAGATGGACATTGTGTACGCGGAACGGAGGGAGATGGACATTGTGTACGCGGAATGGGGGGACATTGGCATTGTGTATGGGGAATGCAGGGAGATTAACAGTGTGTACGGAGAATGGAGGAAGATGGACATTGTGTACGGAGAATGGAGGGAGATGGACATTGTGTACGGGGAACAGAGGGAGATGGACATTGTGTACGGGGAATGGGGGGAGATGGACATTGTGTATGGGGAAAGGAGGGAGATGGGCGTTGTGTACGGGGAAATGGAGGGAGCTGGACATTGTGTACGGGTAATGGAGACAGATGGACATTGTGTACGGGGAAAGGAGGGAGATGGACATTGTGTACGGGGAACGGTGAGAGATGGACATTGTGTAGGGGGAACAGAGGGAGATGGACAATGTGTATGGGGAACAGAGGGAGATGGACAATGTGTATGGGGAACAGAGGGAGATGGACTGTATAGGGGAATGGAGGGAGATGGACCTTTGTGTACGGGGAATGGAGGGAGATGGACATTGTGTACAGGGAACCGACGGAGCTGGACATTGTGGACAGGGAACGGAGGGAGATGGACATTGTGTATGGGCAACGGAGGGAGATGGACATTGTGTACGGGGAATGGAAGGAGATGGACATTGTGTACGGGGAACAAAGGGAGATGGAGATTGTGTACGGGGAACGGGGGGAGATGGACAGTGTGTACGGGGAACAGAGGGAAATGGACATTGTGTACGGGGAATGGAGGGAGATGGACATTGTGTACGGGGAACTGAGGGAGATGGACATTGTGTATGGGGAATGGGGGGAGATGGACATTGTGTACGGGGAATGGAGGGTGAAGGACATTGTGCATGGGGAACGGAGGGAGTTGGACATTTTGTATGGGGAATGGGGGGAGATGGACATTCTGTACGGGGAATGGAGGGTGATGGACATTGTGCATGGGGAACGGTGGGAGATGTACATTGTGTACGGGGAACGGAGGGAGATGGACATTGTGTACGCGGAACGGAGGGAGATGGACATTATGTACGCGGAATGCGGGGAGATGGACATTGTGCATGGGGAACGGAGGGAGATGGACATTGTGTACGGGGAACGGTGGGAGATGGACATTTTGTACGCAGAACGGAGGGAGATGGACATTGTGTACGCGGAATGGGGGGAGATTGGCATTGTGTATGGGGAACGGAGGGAGATGGACATTGTGTACAGGGAACAGACGTAGATGGACATTGTGTACGGGGAACGGAGTGAGATGGACAAGGTGTACGGCGAACGGAGGGAGATGGACATTGTGTATGGGGAAAGGAGGGAGATGGGCGTTGTGTACGGGGAAATGGAGGGAGCTGGACATTGTGTACGGGTAATGGAGACAGATGGACATTGTGTACGGGGAACGGTGAGAGATGGACATTGTGTACGGGGAACGGAGAGAGATGGACATTCTGTACGGGGAACAGAGAGAGATGGACATTGTGTAAGGGGAATGGAGGGAGATGGACATTGTGTACAGGGAACAGAGGGAGATGGACATTGTGTACGGGGAATGAAGGGAGATGGACATTGTGTACGGGGAATGGGGGGAGATGGACATTGTGTATGCGGAAAGGAGGGAGATGGGCGTTGTGTACGGGGAAATGGAGGGAGCTGGACATTGTGTACGGGTAATGGAGACAGATGGACATTGTGTACGGGGAAAGGAGGGAGATGGACATTGTGTACGGGGTACGGTGAGAGATGGACATTGTGTAGGGGGAACAGAGGGAAATGGACAATGTGTATGGGGAACAGAGGGAGATGGACAATGTGTATGGGGAACAGAGGGAGATGGACTGTGTAGGGGAATCGAGGGAGATGGACCTTTGTGTACGGGGAATGGAGGGAGATGGACATTGTGTACAGGGAACCGACGGAGCTGGACATTGTGGACAGGGAACGGAGGGAGATGGACATTGTGTATGGGCAACGGAGGGAGATGGACATTGTGTATGAGGAACAGAGGGAGATGGACATTGTGTACGGGGAATGGAAGGAGATGGACATTGTGTACGGGGAACAAAGGGAGATGGAGATTGTGTACGGGGAACGGGGGGAGATGGACAGTGTGTACGGGGAACAGAGGGAAATGGACATTGTGTAAGGGGAACTGAGGGAGATGGACATTGTGTATGGGGAATGGGGGGAGATGGACATTGTGTACGGGGAATGGAGGGTGATGGACATTGTGCATGGGGAACGGTGGGAGATGTACATTGTGTAGTATGGGGAATGGGGGGAGATGGACATTCTGTACGGGGAATGGAGGGTGATGGACATTGTGCATGGGGAACGGTGGGAGATGTACATTGTGTACGGGGAACGGAGGGAGATGGACATTGTGTACGCGGAAGGCGGGGAGATGGACATTGTGTATGCGGAAGGCGGGGAGATGGACATTGTGCATGGGGAACGGAGGGAGATGGACATTGTGTACGGGGAACGGAGAGAGATGGACATTCTGTACGGGGAACGGAGAGAGATGGACATTGTGTACGAGGAATGGAGAGAGATGGACATTGTGTACGGGGAACGGAGGGAGATGGACATTGTGTATGGGGAATGAAGGGAGATGGACATTCTGTACGGGGAACTGAGGGAGATGGACATTGTGTACGAGGAATGGAGAGAGATGGACATTGTTTACGGGGAACGGAGGGAGATGGACATTGTGTACGAGGAATGGAGAGAGATGGACATTGTGTACGGGGAACGGAGGGAGATGGACATTGTGTACGGGGAACGGAGAGAGATGTACATTCTGTACGGGGAACAGAGAGAGATGGACATTGTGTACGAGGAATGGAGAGAGATGGACATTGTGTACGGGGAACGGAGGGAGATGGACATTGTTTACAGGGAACGGAGGGAGATGGGCATTGTGTACAGCGAACGGAGGGAGATGGACATTGTGTGCAGGGAACAGAGGGAGATGGACATTGTGTACGGGGAATGGAGGGAGATGGACATTGTGTATGGGGAAAGGAGGGAGATGGGTGTTGTGTACGGGGAAATGGAGGGAGCTGGACATTGTGTATGGGGAAAGGAGGGAGATGGGTGTTGTGTACGGGGAAATGGAGGGAGCTGGACATTGTGTACGGGTAATGGGTACAGATGGACATTGTGTACGGGGAATGGAGGGAGATGGACATTGTGTACGGGGAAAGGAGGGAGATGGACATTGTGTACGGGGAACGGTGAGAGATTGACATTGTGTACGGGGAACGGAGGGAGATGGACATTGTGTACGCGGAACGGAGGGAGATGGACATTGTGTACGCGGAATGGGGGGACATTGGCATTGTGTATGGGGAATGCAGGGAGATTAACAGTGTGTACGGAGAATGGAGGAAGATGGACATTGTGTACGGAGAATGGAGGGAGATGGACATTGTGTACGGGGAACAGAGGGAGATGGACATTGTGTACGGGGAATGGGGGGAGATGGACATTGTGTATGGGGAAAGGAGGGAGATGGGCGTTGTGTACGGGGAAATGGAGGGAGCTGGACATTGTGTACGGGTAATGGAGACAGATGGACATTGTGTACGGGGAAAGGAGGGAGATGGACATTGTGTACGGGGAACGGTGAGAGATGGACATTGTGTAGGGGGAACAGAGGGAGATGGACAATGTGTATGGGGAACAGAGGGAGATGGACAATGTGTATGGGGAACAGAGGGAGATGGACTGTATAGGGGAATGGTGGGAGATGGACCTTTGTGTACGGGGAATGGAGGGAGATGGACATTGTGTACAGGGAACCGACGGAGCTGGACATTGTGGACAGGGAACGGAGGGAGATGGACATTGTGTATGGGCAACGGAGGGAGATGGACATTGTGTACGGGGAATGGAAGGAGATGGACATTGTGTACGGGGAACAAAGGGAGATGGAGATTGTGTACGGGGAACGGGGGGAGATGGACAGTGTGTACGGGGAACAGAGGGAAATGGACATTGTGTACGGGGAATGGAGGGAGATGGACATTGTGTACGGGGAACTGAGGGAGATGGACATTGTGTATGGGGAATGGGGGGAGATGGACATTCTGTACGGGGAATGGAGGGTGAAGGACATTGTGCATGGGGAACGGAGGGAGTTGGACATTTTGTATGGGGAATGGGGGGAGATGGACATTCTGTACGGGGAATGGAGGGTGATGGACATTGTGCATGGGGAACGGTGGGAGATGTACATTGTGTACGGGGAACGGAGGGAGATGGACATTGTGTACGCGGAACGGAGGGAGATGGACATTGTGTACGCGGAATGCGGGGAGATGGACATTGTGCATGGGGAACGGAGGGAGATGGACATTGTGTACGGGGAACGGTGGGAGATGGACATTTTGTACGCAGAACGGAGGGAGATGGACATTGTGTACGCGGAATGGGGGGAGATTGGCATTGTGTATGGGGAACGGAGGGAGATGGACATTGTGTACAGGGAACAGACGTAGATGGACATTGTGTACGGGGAACGGAGTGAGATGGACAAGGTGTACGGCGAACGGAGGGAGATGGACATTGTGTATGGGGAAAGGAGGGAGATGGGCGTTGTGTACGGGGAAATGGAGGGAGCTGGACATTGTGTACGGGTAATGGAGACAGATGGACATTGTGTACGGGGAACGGTGAGAGATGGACATTGTGTACGGGGAACGGAGAGAGATGGACATTCTGTACGGGGAACAGAGAGAGATGGACATTGTGTACGGGGAATGGAAGGAGATGGACATTGTGTACGGGGAACAAAGGGAGATGGAGATTGTGTACGGGGAACGGGGGGAGATGGACAGTGTGTACGGGGAACAGAGGGAAATGGACATTGTGTAAGGGGAATGGAGGGAGATGGACATTGTGTACGGGGAACTGAGGGAGATGGACATTGTGTATGGGGAATGGGGGGAGATGGACATTGTGTACGGGGAATGGAGGGTGATGGACATTGTGCATGGGGAACGGTGGGAGATGTACATTGTGTATGGGGAATGGGGGGAGATGGACATTCTGTACGGGGAATGGAGGGTGATGGACATTGTGCATGGGGAACGGTGGGAGATGTACATTGTGTACGGGGAACGGAGGGAGATGGACATTGTGTACGCGGAACGGAGGGAGATGGACATTCTGTACGCGGAAGGCGGGGAGATGGACATTGTGTACGCGGAAGGCGGGGAGATGGACATTGTGTACGCGGAAGGCGGGGGAGATGGACATTGTGCATGGGGAACGGAGGGAGATGGACATTGTGTACGCGGAACGGAGGGAGATGGACATTGTGTACGCGGAAGGCGGGGAGATGGACATTGTGTACGCGGAAGGCGGGGAGATGGACATTGTGCATGGGGAACGGAGGGAGATGGACATTGTGTACGCGGAACGGAGGGAGATGGACATTGTGTACGCGGAATGGGGGGAGATTGGCATTGTGTATGGGGAATGCAGGGAGATTAACAGTGTGTACGGAGAATGGAGGAAGATGGACATTGTGTACGGAGAATGGAGGGAGATGGACATTGTGTACGGGGAACAGAGGGAGATGGACATTGTGTACGGGAAACAGAGGGAGATGGACATTGTGTTCGGGGAACGGAGGGAGATGGACATTGTGTACGGGGAACGGAGGGAGATGGACATTGTGTACAGGGAACAGAGGGAGATGGACATTGTGTACGGGGAATGAAGGGAGATGGACATTGTGTACGGGGAATGGGGGGAGATGGACATTGTGTATGCGGAAAGGAGGGAGATGGGCGTTGTGTACGGGGAAATGGAGGGAGCTGGACATTGTGTACGGGTAATGGAGACAGATGGACATTGTGTACGGGGAAAGGAGGGAGATGGACATTGTGTACGGGGTACGGTGAGAGATGGACATTGTGTAGGGGGAACAGAGGGAAATGGACAATGTGTATGGGGAACAGAGGAGATGGACAATGTGTATGGGGAACAGAGGGAGATGGACTGTGTAGGGGAATCGAGGGAGATGGACCTTTGTGTACGGGGAATGGAGGGAGATGGACATTGTGTACAGGGAACCGACGGAGCTGGACATTGTGGACAGGGAACGGAGGGAGATGGACATTGTGTATGGGCAACGGAGGGAGATGGACATTGTGTATGAGGAACAGAGGGAGATGGACATTGTGTACGGGGAATGGAAGGAGATGGACATTGTGTACGGGGAACAAAGGGAGATGGAGATTGTGTACGGGGAACGGGGGAGATGGACAGTGTGTACGGGGAACAGAGGGAAATGGACATTGTGTAAGGGGAATGGAGGGAGATGGACATTGTGTACGGGGAACTGAGGGAGATGGACATTGTGTATGGGGAATGGGGGGAGATGGACATTGTGTATGGGGAATGGGGGAGATGGACATTCTGTACGGGGAATGGAGGGTGATGGACATTGTGCATGGGGAACGGTGGGAGATGTACATTGTGTACGGGGAACGGAGGGAGATGGACATTGTGTACGCGGAAGGCGGGGAGATGGACATTGTGTATGCGGAAGGCGGGGAGATGGACATTGTGCATGGGGAACGGAGGGAGATGGACATTGTGTACGGGGAACGGAGAGAGATGGACATTCTGTACGGGGAACGGAGAGAGATGGACATTGTGTACGAGGAATGGAGAGAGATGGACATTGTGTACGGGGAACGGAGGGAGATGGACATTGTGTATGGGGAATGAAGGGAGATGGACATTCTGTACGGGGAACTGAGGGAGATGGACATTGTGTACGAGGAATGGAGAGAGATGGACATTGTTTACGGGGAACGGAGGGAGATGGACATTGTGTACGAGGAATGGAGAGAGATGGACATTGTGTACGGGGAACGGAGGGAGATGGACATTGTGTACGGGGAACGGAGAGAGATGTACATTCTGTACGGGGAACAGAGAGAGATGGACATTGTGTACGAGGAATGGAGAGAGATGGACATTGTGTACGGGGAACGGAGGGAGATGGACATTGTTTACAGGGAACGGAGGGAGATGGGCATTGTGTACAGCGAACGGAGGGAGATGGACATTGTGTGCAGGGAACAGAGGGAGATGGACATTGTGTACGGGGAATGGAGGGAGATGGACATTGTGTATGGGGAAAGGAGGGAGATGGGTGTTGTGTACGGGGAAATGGAGGGAGCTGGACATTGTGTATGGGGAAAGGAGGGAGATGGGTGTTGTGTACGGGGAAATGGAGGGAGCTGGACATTGTGTACGGGTAATGGGTACAGATGGACATTGTGTACGGGGAATGGAGGGAGATGGACATTGTGTACGGGGAAAGGAGGGAGATGGACATTGTGTACGGGGAACGGTGAGAGATTGACATTGTGTACGGGGAACGGAGGGAGATGGACATTGTGTACGCGGAACGGAGGGAGATGGACATTGTGTACGCGGAATGGGGGGAGATTGGCATTGTGTATGGGGAATGCAGGGAGATTAACAGTGTGTACGGAGAATGGAGGAAGATGGACATTGTGTACGGAGAATGGAGGAGATGGACATTGTGTACGGGGAACAGAGGGAGATGGACATTGTGTACGGGGAATGGGGGGAGATGGACATTGTGTATGGGGAAAGGAGGGAGATGGGCGTTGTGTACGGGGAAATGGAGGGAGCTGGACATTGTGTACGGGTAATGGAGACAGATGGACATTGTGTACGGGGAAATGAGGGAGATGGACATTGTGTACGGGGAACGGTGAGAGATGGACATTGTGTAGGGGGAACAGAGGGAGATGGACAATGTGTATGGGGAACAGAGGGAGATGGACAATGTGTATGGGGAAAAGAGGGAGATGGACTGTATAGGGGAATGGAGGGAGATGGACCTTTGTGTACGGGGAATGGAGGGAGATGGACATTGTGTACAGGGAACCGACGGAGCTGGACATTGTGGACAGGGAACGGAGGGAGATGGACATTGTGTATGGGCAACGGAGGGAGATGGACATTGTGTATGAGGAACAGAGGGAGATGGACATTGTGTACGGGGAATGGAAGGAGATGGACATTGTGTACGGGGAACAAAGGGAGATGGAGATTGTGTACGGGGAACGGGGGGAGATGGACAGTGTGTACGGGGAACAGAGGGAAATGGACATTGTGTACGGGAATGGAGGGAGATGGACATTGTGTACGGGGAACTGAGGGAGATGGACATTGTGTATGGGGAATGGGGGGAGATGGACATTCTGTACGGGGAATGGAGGGTGAAGGACATTGTGCATGGGGAACGGAGGGAGTTGGACATTTTGTATGGGGAATGGGGGGAGATGGACATTCTGTACGGGGAATGGAGGGTGATGGACATTGTGCATGGGGAACGGTGGGAGATGTACATTGTGTACGGGGAACGGAGGGAGATGGACATTGTGTACGCGGAACGGAGGGAGATGGACATTGTGTACGCGGAATGCGGGGAGATGGACATTGTGCATGGGGAACGGAGGGAGATGGACATTGTGTACGGGGAACGGTGGGAGATGGACATTTTGTACGCAGAACGGAGGGAGATGGACATTGTGTACGCGGAATGGGGGGAGATTGGCATTGTGTATGGGGAACGGAGGGAGATGGACATTGTGTACAGGGAACAGACGTAGATGGACATTGTGTACGGGGAACGGAGTGAGATGGACAAGGTGTACGGCGAACGGAGGGAGATGGACATTGTGTATGGGGAAAGGAGGGAGATGGGCGTTGTGTACGGGGAAATGGAGGGAGCTGGACATTGTGTACGGGTAATGGAGACAGATGGACATTGTGTACGGGGAACGGTGAGAGATGGACATTGTGTACGGGGAACGGAGAGAGATGGACATTCTGTACGGGGAACAGAGAGAGATGGACATTGTGTACGGGGAATGGAAGGAGATGGACATTGTGTACGGGGAACAAAGGGAGATGGAGATTGTGTACGGGGAACGGGGGGAGATGGACATTGTGTACGGGGAACAGAGGGAAATGGACATTGTGTAAGGGGAATGGAGGGAGATGGACATTGTGTACGGGGAACTGAGGGAGATGGACATTGTGTATGGGGAATGGGGGGAGATGGACATTGTGTACGGGGAATGGAGGGTGATGGACATTGTGTATGGGGAAAGGAGGGAGATGGGTGTTGTGTACGGGGAAATGGAGGGAGCTGGACATTGTGTACGGGTAATGGGTACAGATGGACATTGTGTACGGGGAATGGAGGGAGATGGACATTGTGTACGGGGAAAGGAGGGAGATGGACATTGTGTACGGGGAACGGTGAGAGATTGACATTGTGTACGGGGAACGGAGGGAGATGGACATTGTGTACGCGGAACGGAGGGAGATGGACATTGTGTACGCGGAATGGGGGGAGATTGGCATTGTGTATGGGGAATGCAGGGAGATTAACAGTGTGTACGGAGAATGGAGGAAGATGGACATTGTGTACGGAGAATGGAGGGAGATGGACATTGTGTACGGGGAACAGAGGGAGATGGACATTGTGTACGGGGAATGGGGGGAGATGGACATTGTGTATGGGGAAAGGAGGGAGATGGGCGTTGTGTACGGGGAAATGGAGGGAGCTGGACATTGTGTACGGGTAATGGAGACAGATGGACATTGTGTACGGGGAAAGGAGGGAGATGGACATTGTGTACGGGGAACGGTGAGAGATGGACATTGTGTAGGGGGAACAGAGGGAGATGGACAATGTGTATGGGGAACAGAGGGAGATGGACAATGTGTATGGGGAACAGAGGGAGATGGACTGTATAGGGGAATGGAGGGAGATGGACCTTTGTGTACGGGGAATGGAGGGAGATGGACATTGTGTACAGGGAACCGACGGAGCTGGACATTGTGGACAGGGAACGGAGGGAGATGGACATTGTGTATGGGCAACGGAGGGAGATGGACATTGTGTATGAGGAACAGAGGGAGATGGACATTGTGTACGGGGAATGGAAGGAGATGGACATTGTGTACGGGGAACAAAGGGAGATGGAGATTGTGTACGGGGAACGGGGGGAGATGGACAGTGTGTACGGGGAACAGAGGGAAATGGACATTGTGTACGGGGAATGGAGGGAGATGGACATTGTGTACGGGGAACTGAGGGAGATGGACATTGTGTATGGGGAATGGGGGGAGATGGACATTCTGTACGGGGAATGGAGGGTGAAGGACATTGTGCATGGGGAACGGAGGGAGTTGGACATTTTGTATGGGGAATGGGGGGAGATGGACATTCTGTACGGGGAATGGAGGGTGATGGACATTGTGCATGGGGAACGGTGGGAGATGTACATTGTGTACGGGGAACGGAGGGAGATGGACATTGTGTACGCGGAACGGAGGGAGATGGACATTGTGTACGCGGAATGCGGGGAGATGGACATTGTGCATGGGGAACGGAGGGAGATGGACATTGTGTACGGGGAACGGTGGGAGATGGACATTTTGTACGCAGAACGGAGGGAGATGGACATTGTGTACGCGGAATGGGGGGAGATTGGCATTGTGTATGGGGAACGGAGGGAGATGGACATTGTGTACAGGGAACAGACGTAGATGGACATTGTGTACGGGGAACGGAGTGAGATGGACAAGGTGTACGGCGAACGGAGGGAGATGGACATTGTGTATGGGGAAAGGAGGGAGATGGGCGTTGTGTACGGGGAAATGGAGGGAGCTGGACATTGTGTACGGGTAATGGAGACAGATGGACATTGTGTACGGGGAACGGTGAGAGATGGACATTGTGTACGGGGAACGGAGAGAGATGGACATTCTGTACGGGGAACAGAGAGAGATGGACATTGTGTACGGGGAATGGAAGGAGATGGACATTGTGTACGGGGAACAAAGGGAGATGGAGATTGTGTACGGGGAACGGGGGGAGATGGACATTGTGTACGGGGAACAGAGGGAAATGGACATTGTGTAAGGGGAATGGAGGGAGATGGACATTGTGTACGTGGAACTGAGGGAGATGGACATTGTGTATGGGGAATGGGGGGAGATGGACATTGTGTACGGGGAATGGAGGGTGATGGACATTGTGCATGGGGAACGGTGGGAGATGTACATTGTGTATGGGGAATGGGGGGAGATGGACATTCTGTACGGGGAATGGAGGGTGATGGACATTGTGCATGGGGAACGGTGGGAGATGTACATTGTGTACGGGGAACGGAGGGAGATGGACATTGTGTACGCGGAACGGAGGGAGATGGACATTGTGTACGCGGAAGGCGGGGAGATGGACATTGTGTACGCGGAAGGCGGGGAGATGGACATTGTGCATGGGGAACGGAGGGAGATGGACATTGTGTACGGGGAACGGAGAGAGATGGACATTCTGTACGGGGAACGGAGAGAGATGGACATTGTGTACGAGGAATGGAGAGAGATGGACATTGTGTACGGGGAACGGAGGGAGATGGACATTGTGTATGGGGAATGAAGGGAGATGGACATTCTGTACGGGGAACTGAGGGAGATGGACATTGTGTACGAGGAATGGAGAGAGATGGACATTGTTTACGGGGAACGGAGGGAGATGGACATTGTGTACGAGGAATGGAGAGAGATGGACATTGTGTACGGGGAACGGAGGGAGATGGACATTGTGTACGGGGAACGGAGAGAGATGTACATTCTGTACGGGGAACAGAGAGAGATGGACATTGTGTACGAGGAATGGAGAGAGATGGACATTGTGTACGGGGAACGGAGGGAGATGGACATTGTTTACAGGGAACGGAGGGAGATGGGCATTGTGTACAGCGAACGGAGGGAGATGGACATTGTGTGCAGGGAACAGAGGGAGATGGACATTGTGTACGGGGAATGGAGGGAGATGGACATTGTGTATGGGGAAAGGAGGGAGATGGGTGTTGTGTACGGGGAAATGGAGGGAGCTGGACATTGTGTATGGGGAAAGGAGGGAGATGGGTGTTGTGTACGGGGAAATGGAGGGAGCTGGACATTGTGTACGGGTAATGGAGACAGATGGACATTGTGTACGGGGAATGGAGGGAGATGGACATTGTGTACGGGGAAAGGAGGGAGATGGACATTGTGTACGGGGAACGGTGAGAGATTGACATTGTGTACGGGGAACGGAGGGAGATGGACATTGTGTACGCGGAACGGAGGGAGATGGACATTGTGTACGCGGAATGGGGGGAGATTGGCATTGTGTATGGGGAATGCAGGGAGATTAACAGTGTGTACGGAGAATGGAGGAAGATGGACATTGTGTACGGAGAATGGAGGGAGATGGACATTGTGTACGGGGAACAGAGGGAGATGGACATTGTGTACGGGAAACAGAGGGAGATGGACATTGTGTTCGGGGAACGGAGGGAGATGGACATTGTGTACGGGGAACGGACGGAGATGGACATTGTGTACGGGGAATGGAGGGAGATGGACATTGTGTACAGGGAACAGAGGGAGATGGACATTGTGTACGGGGAATGAAGGGAGATGGACATTGTGTACGGGGAATGGGGGGAGATGGACATTGTGTATAGGGAAAGGAGGGAGATGGGCGTTGTGTACGGGGAAATGGAGGGAGCTGGACATTGTGTACGGGTAATGGAGACAGATGGACATTGTGTACGGGGAAAGGAGGGAGATGGACATTGTGTACGGGGAACGGTGAGAGATGGACATTGTGTAGGGGGAACAGAGGGAGATGGACAATGTGTATGGGGAACAGAGGGAGATGGACAATGTGTATGGGGAACAGAGGGAGATGGACTGTATAGGGGAATGGAGGGAGATGGACCTTTGTGTACGGGGAATGGAGGGAGATGGACATTGTGTACAGGGAACCGACGGAGCTGGACATTGTGGACAGGGAACGGAGGGAGATGGACATTGTGTATGGGCAACGGAGGGAGATGGACATTGTGTACGGGGAATGGAAGGAGATGGACATTGTGTACGGGGAAAAAAGGGAGATGGAGATTGTGTACGGGGAACGGGGGGAGATGGACAGTGTGTACGGGGAACAGAGGGAAATGGACATTGTGTACGGGGAATGGAGGGAGATGGACATTGTGTACGGGGAACTGAGGGAGATGGACATTGTGTATGGGGAATGGGGGGAGATGGACATTCTGTACGGGGAATGGAGGGTGAAGGACATTGTGCATGGGGAACGGAGGGAGATGGACATTTTGTATGGGGAATGGGGGGAGATGGACATTCTGTACGGGGAATGGAGGGTGATGGACATTGTGCATGGGGAACGGTGGGAGATGTACATTGTGTACGGGGAACGGAGGGAGATGGACATTGTGTACGCGGAACGGAGGGAGATGGACATTGTGTACGCGGAATGCGGGGAGATGGACATTGTGCATGGGGAACGGAGGGAGATGGACATTGTGTACGGGGAACGGTGGGAGATGGACATTTTGAACGCAGAACGGAGGGAGATGGACATTGTGTACGCGGAATGGGGGGAGATTGGCATTGTGTATGGGGAACGGAGGGAGATGGAAATTGTGTACAGGGAACAGACGTAGATGGACATTGTGTACGGGGAACGGAGTGAGATGGACAAGGTGTACGGCGAACGGAGGGAGATGGACATTGTGTATGGGGAAAGGAGGGAGATGGGCGTTGTGTACGGGGAAATGGAGGGAGATGGACATTGTGTATGAGGAAAAGAGGGAGATGGACATTGTGTACGGGGAATGGAGGGAGATGGACATTGTGTACAGGGAACAGAGGGAGATGGACATTGTGTACGGGGAACCGAGGGAGATGGACATTGTGTATGGTGAAAGGAGGGAGATGGACATTGTGTACGGAGAATGGAGGGAGATGGACATTGTGTACGGGGAACGGAGGGAGATGGACATTGTGTATGGGGAACGGAGGGAGATGGACATTGTGTATGAGGAACAGAGGGAGATGGGCATTGTGTACGGGGAATGGAAGGAGATGGACATTGTATACGGGGAACAGAGGGAAATGGAGATTGTGTACGGGGAACTGAGGGAGATGGACATTGTTTACGGGGAACTGAGTGAGATGGACATTGTGTATGGGGAATGGGGGGAGATGGACATTCTGTACGGGGAATGGAGGGAGATGGACATTGTGTATGAGGAACAGTGGGAGATGGACATTGAGTATGGGGAACAGAGGGAGATGGACGTTGTGTACGGGGAACAGAGGGAGATGGAGATTGTGTACGGGGAACGGGGGGAGATGGACATTGTGTATGGGGAACGGAGGGAAATGGACATTGTGTACGGGGATTGGAGGGAAATGGACTGTGTACGGGGAACGGAGGGAGATGGACATTGTGTACGGGGAACAGAGGGAGATGGACACTGTATTCGGGGAACGGAGGGAGATGGACATTGTGTACGGGGAACAGAGGGAGATGGACATTGTGTACGGGGAACGGAGGGAGGTGGACATTGTGTACGGGGAATGGAGGGAGATGGGCATTGTGTACGGGGAACAGAGGGTGATGGACATTGTGTTTGGGGAATGGAGGGAGATGGACATTGTGTACAGGGAACAGAGGGAGATGGACATTGTGTACGGGAAACAGAGGGAGATGGACACTGTGTTCGGGGAACGGAGGGAGATGGACATTGTGTACGGGGAACGGAGGGAGATGGACATTGTGTACGGGGAACAGAGGGAGATGGACATTGTGTACGGGGAACAGAGGGAGATGGACACTGTGTTCGGGGAACGGAGGGAGATGGACATTGTGTACGGGGAACGGAGGGAGATGGACATTGTGTACGGGGAACGGAGGGAGATGGACATTGTGTACGGGGAACAGAGGGAGATGGACATTGCGTACGGGGAACGGAGAGAGGTGGACATTGTGTACGGGGAACGGAGGGAGATGGGCATTGTGTACGGCGAACGGAGGGAGATGGACATTGTGTACAGGGAACAGAGGGAGATGGACATTGTGTTTGGGGAATGGAGGGAGATGGACATTGTGTATGGGGAATGGAGGGAGATGGACATTGTGTATGGGGAATGGAGGGAGATGGAGATTGTCTATGGGGAACGGAGAGAGATGGAGATTGTGTACGGGGAACGGAGGGACATGGGCATTGTGTATGGGAACGGAGGGAGATGGACATTGTGTATGGGGAATGGAGGGAGATGGACATTGTGTACGGGGAATGGAGGGTGATGGACATTGTGCATGGGGAACGGTGGGAGATGTACATTGTGTACGGGGAACGGAGGGAGATGGACATTGTGTACGCGGAACGGAGGGAGATGGACATTGTGTACGGGGAATGGAGGGAGATGGACATTGTGTACGGGGAATGGAGAGAGATGCACATTGTGTACGGCGAACGGAGGGAGATGGACATTGTGTACGGGGAATGGAGGGAGATGGACATTGTGTACGGGGAATGGAGGGAGATGGACGTTGTGTATGGGGAATGGAGGGAGATGGACATTGTGTACGGGGAACGGAGGGAGATGGACATTGTGTATGGGGAACAGAGGGAGATGGACATTGTGTATGGGGAATGGAGGGAGATGGAGATTCTGTACAGGGAACGGAGAGAGATGGGCATTGTGTACGGGGAACAGAGGGAGATGGACATTGTGTACAGGGAACGGAGAGAGATGGGCATTGTGTACGGGGAACAGAGGGAGATGGACATTGTGTACGGGGAACAGAGGGAGATGGACATTGTGTATGGGGAATGGAGGGAGATGGAGATTGTCTATGGGGACCGGAGGGAGATGGACATTGTGTACGGGGAACGGGGGGAGATGGACATTGTGTATGGGGAATGGAGGGAGATGGACATTGTGTATGCGGAATGGAGGGAGATGGACAGTGTATACGGGGAACGGAGGGAGATGGGCATTGTGTACGGGGAACGGAGGGAGATGGACATTGTGAACGGGGAACGGAGGGAGATGGACATTGTGTACGCGGAACGGAGGGAGATGGCCATTGTGTAAGGCGAACGGAGGGAGATGGACATTGTGTACGGGGAACGGAGGGAGATGGACATTGTGTACGGGGAATGGAGGGAGATGGACATTGTGTGCGGGGAATGGAGGGAGATGGACGTTGTGTATGGGGAATGGAGGGAGATGGACATTGTGTACGGGGAACGGAGGGAGATGGACATTGTGTACGGGGAACGGAGGGAGATGGACATTGTGTACGGGGAATGGAGGGAGATGGACATTGTGTACAGGGAACAGAGGGAGATGGAAATTGTGTACGGGGAATGGAGGGAGATGGACATTGTGTGCGGGGAATGGAGGGAGATGGACGTTGTGTATGGGGAATGGAGGGAGATGGACATTGTGTACGGGGATTGGAGGGAGATGGACATTGTGTACGGGGAACGGAGGGAGATGGACATTGTGTACGGGGAACGGAGGGAGATGGACATTGTGTACGGGGAACTGAGGGAGATGGACATTGTGTACGGGGAATGGAGGGAGATGGACATTGTGTACGGGGAATGGAGGGAGATGGACATTGTGTACAGGGAACAGAAGGAGATGGACATTGTGTGCGGGGAACGGAGGGTGATGGACATTGTGTACGGGGAATGGAGGGAGATGGACATTGTGTACGGGAACGGGAGGGAGATGGACATTGTGTACGGGGAATGGAGGGAGATGGACATTGTGTACGGGGAACGGAGGGAGATGGACATTGTGTACGGGGAACGGTTGGAGGTGGACATTGTGTACGGGGAATGGAGGGAGATGGACATTGTGTACGGGTAATGGAGACAGATGGACATTGTGTACGGGGAACGGTGAGAGATGGACATTGTGTATGGGGAACGGAGGGAGATGGACATTCTGTACGGGGAACAGAGAGAGATGGACATTGTGTACGGGGAATGGAAGGAGATGGACATTGTGTACGGGGAACAAAGGGAGATGGAGATTGTGTACGGGGAACGGGGGGAGATGGACATTGTGTACGGGGAACAGAGGGAAATGGACATTGTGTAAGGGGAATGGAGGGAGATGGACATTGTGTACGGGGAACTGAGGGAGATGGACATTGTGTATGGGGAATGGGGGGAGATGGACATTGTGTACGGGGAATGGAGGGTGATGGACATTGTGCATGGGGAACGGTGGGAGATGTACATTGTGTATGGGGAATGGGGGGAGATGGACATTCTGTACGGGGAATGGAGGGTGATGGACATTGTGCATGGGGAACGGTGGGAGATGTACATTGTGTACGGGGAACGGAGGGAGATGGACATTGTGTACGCGGAACGGAGGGAGATGGACATTGTGTACGCGGAAGGCGGGGAGATGGACATTGTGTACGCGGAAGGCGGGGAGATGGACATTGTGCATGGGGAACGGAGGGAGATGGACATTGTGTACGGGGAACGGAGAGAGATGGACATTCTGTACGGGGAACGGAGAGAGATGGACATTGTGTACGAGGAATGGAGAGAGATGGACATTGTGTACGGGGAACGGAGGGAGATGGACATTGTGTATGGGGAATGAAGGGAGATGGACATTCTGTACGGGGAACTGAGGGAGATGGACATTGTGTACGAGGAATGGAGAGAGATGGACATTGTTTACGGGGAACGGAGGGAGATGGACATTGTGTACGAGGAATGGAGAGAGATGGACATTGTGTACGGGGAACGGAGGGAGATGGACATTGTGTACGGGGAACGGAGAGAGATGTACATTCTGTACGGGGAACAGAGAGAGATGGACATTGTGTACGAGGAATGGAGAGAGATGGACATTGTGTACGGGGAACGGAGGGAGATGGACATTGTTTACAGGGAACGGAGGGAGATGGGCATTGTGTACAGCGAACGGAGGGAGATGGACATTGTGTGCAGGGAACAGAGGGAGATGGACATTGTGTACGGGGAATGGAGGGAGATGGACATTGTGTATGGGGAAAGGAGGGAGATGGGTGTTGTGTACGGGGAAATGGAGGGAGCTGGACATTGTGTATGGGGAAAGGAGGGAGATGGGTGTTGTGTACGGGGAAATGGAGGGAGCTGGACATTGTGTACGGGTAATGGAGACAGATGGACATTGTGTACGGGGAATGGAGGGAGATGGACATTGTGTACGGGGAAAGGAGGGAGATGGACATTGTGTACGGGGAACGGTGAGAGATTAACATTGTGTACGGGGAACGGAGGGAGATGGACATTGTGTACGCGGAACGGAGGGAGATGGACATTGTGTACGCGGAATGGGGGGAGATTGGCATTGTGTATGGGGAATGCAGGGAGATTAACAGTGTGTACGGAGAATGGAGGAAGATGGACATTGTGTACGGAGAATGGAGGGAGATGGACATTGTGTACGGGGAACAGAGGGAGATGGACATTGTGTACGGGAAACAGAGGGAGATGGACATTGTGTTCGGGGAACGGAGGGAGATGGACATTGTGTACGGGGAACGGACGGAGATGGACATTGTGTACGGGGAATGGAGGGAGATGGACATTGTGTACAGGGAACAGAGGGAGATGGACATTGTGTACGGGGAATGAAGGGAGATGGACATTGTGTACGGGGAATGGGGGGAGATGGACATTGTGCATAGGGAAAGGAGGGAGATGGGCGTTGTGTACGGGGAAATGGAGGGAGCTGGACATTGTGTACGGGTAATGGAGACAGATGGACATTGTGTACGGGGAAAGGAGGGAGATGGACATTGTGTACGGGGAACGGTGAGAGATGGACATTGTGTAGGGGGAACAGAGGGAGATGGACAATGTGTATGGGGAACAGAGGGAGATGGACAATGTGTATGGGGAACAGAGGGAGATGGACTGTATAGGGGAATGGAGGGAGATGGACCTTTGTGTACGGGGAATGGAGGGAGATGGACATTGTGTACAGGGAACCGACGGAGCTGGACATTGTGGACAGGGAACGGAGGGAGATGGACATTGTGTATGGGCAACGGAGGGAGATGGACATTGTGTACGGGGAATGGAAGGAGATGGACATTGTGTACGGGGAAAAAAGGGAGATGGAGATTGTGTACGGGGAACGGGGGGAGATGGACAGTGTGTACGGGGAACAGAGGGAAATGGACATTGTGTACGGGGAATGGAGGGAGATGGACATTGTGTACGGGGAACTGAGGGAGATGGACATTGTGTATGGGGAATGGGGGGAGATGGACATTCTGTACGGGGAATGGAGGGTGAAGGACATTGTGCATGGGGAACGGAGGGAGATGGACATTTTGTATGGGGAATGGGGGGAGATGGACATTCTGTACGGGGAATGGAGGGTGATGGACATTGTGCATGGGGAACGGTGGGAGATGTACATTGTGTACGGGGAACGGAGGGAGATGGACATTGTGTACGCGGAACGGAGGGAGATGGACATTGTGTACGCGGAATGCGGGGAGATGGACATTGTGCATGGGGAACGGAGGGAGATGGACATTGTGTACGGGGAACGGTGGGAGATGGACATTTTGAACGCAGAACGGAGGGAGATGGACATTGTGTACGCGGAATGGGGGGAGATTGGCATTGTGTATGGGGAACGGAGGGAGATGGACATTGTGTACAGGGAACAGACGTAGATGGACATTGTGTACGGGGAACGGAGTGAGATGGACAAGGTGTACGGCGAACGGAGGGAGATGGACATTGTGTATGGGGAAAGGAGGGAGATGGGCGTTGTGTACGGGGAAATGGAGGGAGATGGACATTGTGTATGAGGAAAAGAGGGAGATGGACATTGTGTACGGGGAATGGAGGGAGATGGACATTGTGTACAGGGAACAGAGGGAGATGGACATTGTGTACGGGGAACCGAGGGAGATGGACATTGTGTATGGTGAAAGGAGGGAGATGGACATTGTGTACGGAGAATGGAGGGAGATGGACATTGTGTACGGGGAACGGAGGGAGATGGACATTGTGTATGGGGAACGGAGGGAGATGGACATTGTGTATGAGGAACAGAGGGAGATGGGCATTGTGTACGGGGAATGGAAGGAGATGGACATTGTATACGGGGAACAGAGGGAAATGGAGATTGTGTACGGGGAACTGAGGGAGATGGACATTGTTTACGGGGAACTGAGTGAGATGGACATTGTGTATGGGGAATGGGGGGAGATGGACATTCTGTACGGGGAATGGAGGGAGATGGACATTGTGTATGAGGAACAGTGGGAGATGGACATTGAGTATGGGGAACAGAGGGAGATGGACGTTGTGTACGGGGAACAGAGGGAGATGGAGATTGTGTACGGGGAACGGGGGGAGATGGACATTGTGTATGGGGAACGGAGGGAAATGGACATTGTGTACGGGGATTGGAGGGAAATTGACTGTGTACGGGGAACGGAGGGAGATGGACATTGTGTACGGGGAACAGAGGGAGATGGACACTGTGTTCGGGGAACGGAGGGAGATGGACGTTGTGTACGGGGAACAGAGGGAGATGGACATTGTGTACGGGGAACGGAGGGAGGTGGACATTGTGTACGGGGAATGGAGGGAGATGGGCATTGTGTACGGGGAACAGAGGGTGATGGACATTGTGTTTGGGGAATGGAGGGAGATGGACATTGTGTACAGGGAACAGAGGGAGATGGACATTGTGTACGGGGAACAGAGGGAGATGGACACTGTGTTCGGGGAACGGAGGGAGATGGACATTGTGTACGGGGAACGGAGGGAGATGGACATTGTGTACGGGGAACAGAGGGAGATGGACATTGTGTACGGGGAACAGAGGGAGATGGACACTGTGTTCGGGGAACGGAGGGAGATGGACATTGTGTACGGGGAACGGAGGGAGATGGACATTGTGTACGGGGAACGGAGGGAGATGGACATTGTGTACGGGGAACAGAGGGAGATGGACATTGCGTACGGGGAACGGAGAGAGGTGGACATTGTGTACGGGGAACGGAGGGAGATGGGCATTGTGTACGGCGAACGGAGGGAGATGGACATTGTGTACAGGGAACAGAGGGAGATGGACATTGTGTTTGGGGAATGGAGGGAGATGGACATTGTGTATGGGGAATGGAGGGAGATGGACATTGTGTATGGGGAATGGAGGGAGATGGAGATTGTCTATGGGGAACGGAGAGAGATGGAGATTGTGTACGGGGAACGGAGGGACATGGGCATTGTGTATGGGAACGGAGGGAGATGGACATTGTGTATGGGGAATGGAGGGAGATGGACATTGTGTACGGGGAATGGAGGGTGATGGACATTGTGCATGGGGAACGGTGGGAGATGTACATTGTGTACGGGGAACGGAGGGAGATGGACATTGTGTACGCGGAACGGAGGGAGATGGACATTGTGTACGGGGAATGGAGGGAGATGGACATTGTGTACGGGGAATGGAGAGAGATGCACATTGTGTACGGCGAACGGAGGGAGATGGACATTGTGTACGGGGAATGGAGGGAGATGGACATTGTGTACGGGGAATGGAGGGAGATGGACGTTGTGTATGGGGAATGGAGGGAGATGGACATTGTGTACGGGGAACGGAGGGAGATGGACATTGTGTATGGGGAACAGAGGGAGATGGACATTGTGTATGGGGAATGGAGGGAGATGGAGATTCTGTACAGGGAACGGAGAGAGATGGGCATTGTGTACGGGGAACAGAGGGAGATGGACATT
Source organism: Hypanus sabinus (assembly GCF_030144855.1). Classification (NCBI taxonomy): domain Eukaryota; kingdom Metazoa; phylum Chordata; class Chondrichthyes; order Myliobatiformes; family Dasyatidae; genus Hypanus; species Hypanus sabinus. Next base: position 35,987 of record NW_026779921.1, read on the forward strand.
GTGTACAGGGAACGGAGAGAGATGGGCATTGTGTACGGGGAACAGAGGGAGATGGACATTGTGTACGGGGAACAGAGGGAGATGGACATTGTGTATGGGGAATGGAGGGAGATGGAGATTGTCTATGGGGACCGGAGGGAGATGGACATTGTGTACGGGGAACGGGGGGAGATGGACATTGTGTATGGGGAATGGAGGGAGATGGACATTGTGTATGCGGAATGGAGGGAGATGGACAGTGTATACGGGGAACGGAGGGAGATGGGCATTGTGTACGGGGAACGGAGGGAGATGGACATTGTGAACGGGGAACGGAGGGAGATGGACATTGTGTACGCGGAACGGAGGGAGATGGCCATTGTGTAAGGCGAACGGAGGGAGATGGACATTGTGTACGGGGAACGGAGGGAGATGGACATTGTGTACGGGGAATGGAGGGAGATGGACATTGTGTGCGGGGAATGGAGGGAGATGGACGTTGTGTATGGGGAATGGAGGGAGATGGACATTGTGTACGGGGAACGGAGGGAGATGGACATTGTGTACGGGGAACGGAGGGAGATGGACATTGTGTACGGGGAATGGAGGGAGATGGACATTGTGTACAGGGAACAGAGGGAGATGGAAATTGTGTACGGGGAATGGAGGGAGATGGACATTGTGTGCGGGGAATGGAGGGAGATGGACGTTGTGTATGGGGAATGGAGGGAGATGGACATTGTGTACGGGGATTGGAGGGAGATGGACATTGTGTACGGGGAACGGAGGGAGATGGACATTGTGTACGGGGAACGGAGGGAGATGGACATTGTGTACGGGGAACTGAGGGAGATGGACATTGTGTACGGGGAATGGAGGGAGATGGACATTGTGTACGGGGAATGGAGGGAGATGGACATTGTGTACAGGGAACAGAAGGAGATGGACATTGTGTGCGGGGAACGGAGGGTGATGGACATTGTGTACGGGGAATGGAGGGAGATGGACATTGTGTACGGGAACGGGAGGGAGATGGACATTGTGTACGGGGAATGGAGGGAGATGGACATTGTGTACGGGGAACAGAGGGAGATGGACATTGTGTACGGGGAACGGTTGGAGGTGGACATTGTGTACGGGGAATGGAGGGAGATGGACATTGTGTATGGGGAACCGAGGGAGATGGACATTGTGTACGGGGAACAGAGGGAGATGGACATTTTGTACGGGGAACAGAGGGAGATGGACATTGTGTATGCGGAATGGAGGGAGATTAACAGTGTGTACGGAGAATGGAGGGAGATGGACATTGTGTACGGGGAACAGAGGGAGATGGACATTGTGTACGGGGAATGGAGGGAGATGGACATTGTGTACGGGGAATGGAGGAAGATGGGCATTGTGTACGGCGAACGGAGGGAGATGGACATTGTGTACAGGGAACAGAGGGAGATGGGCGTTGTGTAGGGGAAATGGAGGGAGATGGACATTGTGTACGGGGAATGGAGGGAGATGGACATTGTGTACGGGGAATGGAGGGAGATGGACGTTGTGTATGGGGAATGGAGGGAGATGGACATTGTGTACGGGGAACGGAGGGAGATGGACATTGTGTATGGGGAACAGAGGGAGATGGACATTGTGTATGGGGAATGGAGGGAGATGGAGATTCTGTACAGGGAACGGAGAGAGATGGGCATTGTGTACGGGGAACAGAGGGAGATGGACATTGTGTACAGGGAACGGAGAGAGATGGGCATTGTGTACGGGGAACAGAGGGAGATGGACATTGTGTACGGGGAACAGAGAGAGATGGACATTGTGTATGGGGAATGGAGGGAGATGGAGATTGTCTATGGGGAACGGAGGGAGATGGACATTGTGTACGGGGAACGGGGGGAGATGGACATTGTGTATGGGGAATGGAGGGAGATGGACATTGTGTATGCGGAATGGAGGGAGATGGACAGTGTATACGGGGAACGGAGGGAGATGGGCATTGTGTACGGGGAACGGAGGGAGATGGACATTGTGAACGGGGAACGGAGGGAGATGGACATTGTGTACGCGGAACGGAGGGAGATGGCCATTGTGTAAGGCGAACGGAGGGAGATGGACATTGTGTACGGGGAACGGAGGGAGATGGACATTGTGTACGGGGAATGGAGGGAGATGGACATTGTGTGCGGGGAATGGAGGGAGATGGACGTTGTGTATGGGGAATGGAGGGAGATGGACATTGTGTACGGGGAACGGAGGGAGATGGACATTGTGTACGGGGAACGGAGGGAGATGGACATTGTGTACGGGGAATGGAGGGAGATGGACATTGTGTACAGGGAACAGAGGGAGATGGAAATTGTGTACGGGGAATGGAGGGAGATGGACATTGTGTGCGGGGAATGGAGGGAGATGGACGTTGTGTATGGGGAATGGAGGGAGATGGACATTGTGTACGGGGATTGGAGGGAGATGGACATTGTGTACGGGGAACGGAGGGAGATGGACATTGTGTACGGGGAACGGAGGGAGATGGACATTGTGTACGGGGAACTGAGGGAGATGGACATTGTGTACGGGGAATGGAGGGAGATAGACATTGTGTACGGGGAATGGAGGGAGATGGACATTGTGTACAGGGAACAGAAGGAGATGGACATTGTGTGCGGGGAACGGAGGGTGATGGACATTGTGTACGGGGAATGGAGGGAGATGGACATTGTGTACGGGAACGGGAGGGAGATGGACATTGTGTACGGGGAATGGAGGGAGATGGACATTGTGTACGGGGAACGGAGGGAGATGGACATTGTGTACGGGGAACGGTTGGAGGTGGACATTGTGTACGGGGAATGGAGGGAGATGGACATTGTGTATGGGGAACCGAGGGAGATGGACATTGTGTACGGGGAACAGAGGGAGATGGACATTTTGTACGGGGAACAGAGGGAGATGGACATTGTGTATGCGGAATGGAGGGAGATTAACAGTGTGTACGGAGAATGGAGGGAGATGGACATTGTGTACGGGGAACAGAGGGAGATGGACATTGTGTACGGGGAATGGAGGGAGATGGACATTGTGTACGGGGAATGGAGGAAGATGGGCATTGTGTACGGCGAACGGAGGGAGATGGACATTGTGTACAGGGAACAGAGGGAGATGGGCGTTGTGTAGGGGAAATGGAGGGAGATGGACATTGTGTACGGGGAATGGAGGGAGATGGACATTGTGTACAAGAACTGGAGGGACACAGACGTTATATACGGGGAATGAAGGGAGACTGACATAGTGTACTGGGAACAGAGGGAGTTGGACGTTGTGTATTGGGAACGGACGGAGATGGACGTTGTGTAGAGGGAAGGGACGGAGATGGACGTTGTGTAGGGGGAAAGCATGGAGATGGACATTGTGGACGGGGATTGGAGGGAGCTGGACATTGTGGACGGGGAATGGAGAGAGATGGACATTCTGTACGGGGAACGGAGAGAGATGGACATTCTGTACGGGGAACGGAGAGAGATGGACATTGTGTACGGGGAACGGAGAGAGATGGACATTCTGTACGGGGAACGGAGAGAGATGGACATTGTGTACGGGGAATGGAGTGAGATGGACATTCTGTACGGGGAATGGAGCGGGATGGACATTGTGTACGGGGAACGGAGGGAGATGGACATTGTGTATGGGGAATGGAGGGAGATGGACATTCTGTACGGGGAACGGAGACAGGTGGACATTCTGTACGGGGAACGGAGAGAGATGGACATTGTGTACGGGGAACGGAGAGAGATGGACATTGTGTACGAGGAATGGAGAGAGATGGACATTGTGTACGGGGAACGGAGGGAGATGGACTTTGTGTACGGGGAACGGAGAGAGATGTACATTCTGTATGGGGAACAGAGAGAGATGGACATTGTGTACGAGGAATGGAGAGAGATGGACATTGTGTACGGGGAACGGAGGGAGATGGACATTGTTTACAGGGAACGGAGGGAGATGGGCATTGTGTGCAGGGAACAGAGGGAGATGGACTGTGTACGGGGAATGGAGGGAGATGGACATTGTGTATGGGGAAAGGAGGGAGAAGGGTGTTGTGTACGGGGAAATGGAGGGAGCTGGACATTGTGTACGGGTAATGGAGACAGATGGACATTGTGTACGGGGAATGGAGGGAGATGGACATTGTGTACGGGGAAAGGAGGGAGATGGACATTGTGTACGGGGAACGGTGAGAGATTGACATTGTGTACGGGGAACGGAGGGAGATGGACATTGTGCATGGGGAACGGAGGGAGATGGACATTGTGTACGGGGAACGGAGGGAGATGGAGATTGTGTACGCGGAACGGAGGGAGATGGACATTGTGTACGCGGAATGGGGGGAGATTGGCATTGTGTATGGGGAATGCGGGGAGATTAACAGTGTGTACGGAGAATGGAGGGAGATGGACATTGTGTACGGGGAACAGAGGGAGATGGACATTGTGTACGGGAAACAGAGGGAGATGGACATTGTGTTGGGGGAACGGAGGGAGATGGACATTGTGTACAGGGAACGGACGGAGATGGACATTGTGTACGGGGAATGGAGGGAGATGGACATTGTGTACAGGGAACAGAGGGAGATGGACATTGTGTACGGGGAATGAAGGGAGATGGACATTGTGTATGGGGAATGGGGGGAGATGGACATTGTGCATGGGGAAAGGAGGGAGATGGGCGTTGTGTACGGGGAAATGGAGGGAGCTGGACATTGTGTACGGGTAATGGAGACAGATGGACATTGTGTACGGGGAAAGGAGGGAGATGGACATTGTGTACGGGGAACGGTGAGAGATGGACATTGTGTAGGGGGAACAGAGGGAGATGGACAATGTGTATGGGGAACAGAGGGAGATGGACAATGTGTATGGGGAACAGTGGGAGATGGACTGTGTAGGGGAATGGAGGGAGATGGTCATTGTGTACGGGGAATGGAGGGAGATGGACATTGTGTACAGGGAACCGACGGAGCTGGACATTGTGGACAGGGAACGGAGGGAGATGGACATTGTGTATGGGCAACGGAGGGAGATGGACATTGTGTATGAGGAACAGAGGGAGATGGACATTGTGTACGGGGAATGGAAGGAGATGGACATTGTGTACGGGGAACAAAGGGAGATGGAGATTGTGTACGGGGAACGGGGGGAGATGGACAGTGTGTACGGGGAACAGAGGGAAATGGACATTGTGTACGGGGAATGGAGGGAGATAGACATTGTGTACGGGGAACTGAGGGAGATGGACATTGTGTATGGGGAATGGGGGGAGATGGACATTCTGTACGGGGAATGGAGGGTGAAGGACATTGTGCATGGGGAACGGAGGGAGATGGACATTGTGTATGGGGAATGGGGGGAGATGGACATTCTGTACGGGGAATGGAGGGTGATGGACATTGTGCATGGGGAACGGTGGGAGATGTACATTGTGTACGGGGAACGGAGGGAGATGGACATTGTGTACGCAGAACGGAGGGAGATGGACATTGTGTACGCGGAATGCGGGGAGATGGACATTGTGCATGGGGAACGGAGGGAGATGGACATTGTGTACGGGGAACGGAGGGAGATGGACATTGTGTACGCAGAACAGAGGGAGATGGACATTGTGTACGCGGAATGGGGGGAGATTGGCATTGTGTATGGGGAACGGAGGGAGATGGACATTGTGTACAGGGAACAGACGTAGATGGACATTGTGTACGGGGAACGGAGGGAGATGTACAAGGTGTACGGGGAACGGAGAGAGATGGACATTGTGTACGGGGAATGGAGGGAGATGGACATTGTGTATGGGGAAAGGAGGGAGATGGGCGTTGTGTACGGGGAAATGGAGGGAGCTGGACATTGTGTACGGGTAATGGAGACAGATGGACATTGTGTACGGGGAAAGGAGGGAGATGGACATTGTGTACAGGGAACGGTGAGAGATGGACATTGTGTACGGGGAACGGAGAGAGATGGACATTCTGTACGGGGAACAGAGAGAGATGGACATTGTGTATGAGGAAAAGAGGGAGATGGACTGTGTAGGGGAATGGAGGGAGATGGTCATTGTGTACGGGGAATGGAGGGAGATGGACATTGTGTACGGGGAATTGAGGGAGATGGACATTGTGTACCGGGAACAGAGTGAGATGGACATTGTGTACGGGGAACCGGGGGAGATGGACATTGTGTACGGGGAATGGAGGGAGATGGACATTGTGTATGGTGAAAGGAGGGAGATGGACATTGTGTACGGGGAATGGAGGGAGATGGACATTGTGTACAGGGAACAGAGGCAGATGGACATTGTGTACGGGGAACCGAGGGAGATGGACATTGTGTATGGTGAAAGGAGGGAGATGGACATTGTTTACGGGGAATGGAGGGAGATGGACATTGTGTACAGGGAACAGAGGCAGATGGACATTGTGTACGGGGAACCGAGGGAGATGGACATTGTGTATAGTGAAAGGAGGGAGATGGACATTGTGTACGGGGAATGGAGGGAGATGGACATTGAGTACAGGGAACAGAGGCAGATGGACATTGTGTACGGGGAACCGAGGGAGATGGACATTGTGTATGGTGAAAGGAGGGAGATGGACATTGTTTACGGGGAATGGAGGGAGATGGACATTGTGTATGGGGAACGGAGGGAGATGGGCATTGTGTACGGGGAATGGAAGGAGATGGACATTGTATACGGGGAACAGAGGGAAATGGAGATTGTGTACGGGGAACTGAGGGAGATGGACATTGTTTACGGGGAACTGAGTGAGATGGACATTGTGTATGGGGAATGGGGGGAGATGGACATTCTGTACGGGGAATGGAGGGAGATGGACATTGTGTATGAGGAACAGTGGGAGATGGACATTGAGTATGGGGAACAGAGGGAGATGAACGTTGTGTACGGGGAACAGAGGGAGATGGAGATTGTGTACGGGGAACGGGGGGAGATGGACATTGTGTACGGGGATTGGAGGGAAATGGACATTGTGTACGGGGAACGGAGGGAGATGGACATTGTGTACGGGGAACAGAGGGAGATGGACACTGTGTTCGGGGAACGGAGGGAGATGGACATTGTGTACGGGGAACGGAGGGAGATGGACATTGTGTACGGGGAACAGAGGGAGATGGACATTGTGTACGGGGAACGGAGAGAGGTGGACATTGTGTACGGGGAATGGAGGGAGATGGGCATTGTGTACGGCGAACGGAGGGAGATGGACATTGTGTACAGGGAACAGAGGGAGATGGACATTGTGTTTGGGGAATGGAGGGAGATGGACATTGTGTACAGGGAACAGAGGGAGATGGACATTGTGTACGCGGAATGCGGGGAGATGGACATTGTGCATGGGGTACGGAGGGAGATGGACATTGTGTACGGGGAACGGAGGGAGATGGACATTGTGTTTGGGGAATGGAGGGAGATGGGCATTGTGTACGGGGAACAGAGGGAGATGGACATTGTGTACGGGGAACGGGGGGAGATGGACAGTGTGTACGGGGAACAGAGGGAAATGGACATTGTGTACGGGGAATGGAGGGAGATGGACATTGTGTACGGGGAACTGAGGGAGATGGACATTGTGTATGGGGAATGGGGGGAGATGGACATTCTGTACGGGGAATGGAGGGTGAAGGACATTGTGCATGGGGAACGGAGGGAGATGGACATTGTGTATGGGGAATGGGGGGAGATGACATTCTGTACGGGGAATGGAGGATGATGGACATTGTGCATGGGGAACGGTGGGAGATGTACATTGTGTACGGGGAACGGAGGGAGAAGGACATTGTGTACGCAGAACGGAGGGAGATGGACATTGTGTACGCGGAATGCGGGGAGATGGACATTGTGCATGGGGAACGGAGGGAGATGGACATTGTGTACGGGGAACGGAGGGAGATGGACATTGTGTACGCAGAACGGAGGGAGATGGACATTGTGTAAGCGGAATGGGGGGAGATTGGCATTGTGTATGGGGAACGGAGGGAGATGGACATTGTGTACAGGGAACAGACGTAGATGGACATTGTGTACGGGGAACGGAGGGAGATGGACAAGGTGTACGGGGAACGGAGAGAGATGGACATTGTGTACGGGGAATGGAGGGAGATGGACATTGTGTATGGGGAAAGGAGGGAGATGGGCATTGTGTACGGGGAAATGGAGGGAGCTGGACATTGTGTACGGGTAATGGAGACAGATGGACATTGTGTACGGGGAAAGGAGGGAGATGGACATTGTGTACAGGGAACGGTGAGAGATGGACATTGTGTACGGGGAACGGAGAGAGATGGACATTCTGTACGGGGAACAGAGAGAGATGGACATTGTGTATGAGGAAAAGAGGGAGATGGACTGTGTAGGGGAATGGAGGGAGATGGTCATTGTGTACAGGGAACAGAGGGAGATGGACATTGTGTACGGGGAATTGAGGGAGATGGACTGTGTAGGGGAATGGAGGGAGATGGCCATTGTGTACAGGGAACAGAGGGAGATGGACATTGTGTACGGGGAAAGGAGGGAGATGGACATTGTGTACGGGGAATTGAGGGAGATGGACATTGTGTATGGGGAACGGAGGGAGATGGACATTGTGTATGGGGAACGGAGGGAGATGGACATTGTGTATGAGGAACAGAGGGAGATGGACATTGTGTACGGGGAATGGAAGGAGATGGACATTGTGTACGGGGAACAGAGGGAAATGCAGATTGTGTACGGGGAACGGGGGGAGATGGACAGTGTATACGGGGAACGGAGGGAAATGGACATTGTGTACGGGGAATGGAGGGAGATGGACATTGTGTACGGGTAACTGAGGGAGATGGACATTGTGTATGGGGAATGGGGGGAGATGGACATTCTGTACGGGGAATGGAGGGAGATGGACGTTGTGTACGGGGAACAGAGGGAGATGGAGATTGTGTACGGGGAACGGGGGGAGATGGACATTGTGTATGGGGAACGGAGGGAAATGGACAGTGTGTACGGGGAATCGAGGGAGATGGACATTGTGTACGGGGAAATGAGGGAGATGGATATTGTGTATCGGTAATGGGGGAGATGGACATTCTGTACGGGGAATGGAGGGTGATGGACATTGTGCATAGGGAACGGAGGGAGATGGACATTGTGTACGCGGAATTGAGGGAGATGGATATTGTGCATGGGGAACGGAGGGAGATGGACATTGTGTACGCGGAACTTAGGGAGATGGACATTGTGTACGCGGAATGGGGGGAGATTGGCATTGTGTATGGGGAACGGAGGGAGATGGACATTGTGTACAGGGAACAGAGGGAGATGGACATTGTGTACGGGGAATGGAGGGAGATGGACATTGTGTTCGGGGAACGGAGGGAGATGGATATTGTGTTCGGGGAACGGAGGGAGATGGACATTGTGTACGGGGAATGGAGGGAGATGGACATTGTGTACGGGGAATGGAGGGAGATGGACATTGTGTACGGGAACAGAGGGAGATGGACATTCTGTACGGGGAATGGAGGGAGATGGACATTGTGTACGGGGAATGGGGGGAGATGGACATTGTGTACGGGGAACAGAGGGAGATGGACATTGTGTACAGGGAACAGAGGGAGATGGACATTGTGTACGGGGAACGGAGGGAGATGGACATTGTGTATGGGGAATGGAGGGAGATGGACATTGTGTACGTGGAACGGAGGGAGATGGGCATTGTGTACGGCGAACGGAGGGAGATGGACATTGTGTACAGGGAACGGAGAGAGATGGAGATTGTGTACGGGGAACGGAGGGAGATGGGCATTGTGTACGGGGAACGGAGGGAGATGGACATTGTGTATGGGGAATGGAGGGAGATGGACATTGTGCATGGGGAACGGAGGGAGATGGACATTGTGTACGGGGAACGGAGGGAGATGGACATTGTGTATGGGGATTGGAGGGAGATGGACATTTTGTACGGGGAACGGAGGGAGATGGACATTGTGTACGGGGAAATGGAGGGAGCTGGACATTGTGCATGGGGAACGGAGGGAGATGGACATTGTGTACGCGGAACTTAGGGAGATGGACTGTGTAGGGGAATGGAGGGAGATGGTCATTGTGTACAGGGAACAGAGGGAGATGGACATTGTGTACGGGGAATTGAGGGAGATGGACTGTGTAGGGGAATGGAGGGAGATGGTCATTGTGTACAGGGAACAGAGGGAGATGGACATTGTGTACGGGGAAAAGAGGGAGATGGACATTGTGTACGGGGAATTGAGGGAGATGGACATTGTGTATGGGGAACGGAGGGAGATGGACATTGTGTATGGGGAACGGAGGGAGATGGACATTGTGTATGAGGAACAGAGGGAGATGGACGTTGTGTACGGGGAACGGAAGGAGATGGACATTGTGTACGGGGAACGGGGGGAGATGGACATTGTGTATGGGGAACGGAGGGAAATGGACAGTGTGTACGGGGAATCGAGGGAGATGGACATTGTGTACGGGGAAATGAGGGAGATGGACATTGTGTACGCGGAATGGGGGGAGATTGGCATTGTGTATGGGGAACGGAGGGAGATGGACATTGTGTACAGGGAACAGAGGGAGATGGACATTGTGTACGGGGAATGGAGGGAGATGGACATTGTGTTCGGGGAACGGAGGGAGATGGATATTGTGTTCGGGGAACGGAGGGAGATGGACATTGTGTACGGGGAATGGAGGGAGATGGACATTGTGTACGGGGAATGGAGGGAGATGGACATTGTGTACGGGAACAGAGGGAGATGGACATTCTGTACGGGGAATGGAGGGAGATGGGCATTGTGTACGGGGAATGGGGGGAGATGGACATTCTGTACGGGGAATGGAGGGAGATGGACGTTGTGTACGGGGAACAGAGGGAGATGGAGATTGTGTACGGGGAACGGGGGGAGATGGACATTGTGTATGGGGAACGGAGGGAAATGGACAGTGTGTACGGGGAATCGAGGGAGATGGACATTGTGTACGGGGAAATGAGGGAGATGGACATTGTGTATGGGGAATGGGGGAGATGGACATTCTGTACGGGGAATGGAGGGTGATGGACATTGTGCATGGGGAACGGAGGGAGATGGACATTGTGTACACGGAATTCAGGGAGATGGATATTGTGCATGGGGAACGGAGGGAGATGGACATTGTGTACGCGGAACTTAGGGAGATGGACATTGTGTACGGGGAACGGTGAGAGATGGACATTGTGTACGGGGAACGGAGGGAGATGGACATTGTGTACAGGGAACAGAGAGTGTTGCTCATGGTGCATGGGGAACAGAGGGAGATGGTCAATGTATAGGGGGAACAGAGGGAGATTGACAATGTGTAGGGGGAACAGAGGGAGATGGACAATGTGTATGGGGAACAGAGGGAAATGGACTGTGTAGGGGAATGGAAGGAGATGGACATTGTGTATGGGGAACGGCGGGAAATGGACACTGTGTACGGGGAATCGAGGGAGATGGACATTCTGTACGGGGAATGGAGGGAGATGGACATTGTGTACGGGGAATTGAGGGAGATGGACTGTGTAGGGGAATGGAGGGAGATGGCCATTGTGTACAGGGAACAGAGGGAGATGGACATTGTGTACGGGGAAAGGAGGGAGATGGACATTGTGTACGGGGAATTGAGTGAGATGGACATTGTGTATGGGGAACGGAGGGAGATGGACATTGTGTATGGGGAACGGAGGGAGATGGACATTGTGTATGAGGAACAGAGGGAGATGGACATTGTGTACGGGGAATGGAAGGAGATGGACATTGTGTACGGGGAACAGAGGGAAATGCAGATTGTGTACGGGGAACGGGGGGAGATGGACAGTGTATACGGGGAACGGAGGGAAATGGACATTGTGTACGGGGAATGGAGGGAGATGGACATTGTGTACGGGTAACTGAGGGAGATGGACATTGTGTATGGGGAATGGGGGGAGATGGACATTCTGTACGGGGAATGGAGGGAGATGGACGTTGTGTACGGGGAACAGAGGGAGATGGAGATTGTGTACGGGGAACGGGGGGAGATGGACATTGTGTATGGGGAACGGAGGGAAATGGACAGTGTGTACGGGGAATCGAGGGAGATGGACATTGTGTACGGGGAAATGAGGGAGATGGATATTGTATATCGGTAATGGGGGAGATGGACATTCTGTACGGGGAATGGAGGGTGATGGACATTGTGCATAGGGAACGGAGGGAGATGGACATTGTGTACGCGGAATTGAGGGAGATGGATATTGTGCATGGGGAACGGAGGGAGATGGACATTGTGTATGGGGAACGGAGGGAAATGGACAGTGTGTACGGGGAATCGAGGGAGATGGACATTGTGTACGGGGAAATGAGGGAGATGGACATTGTGTACGCGGAATGGGGGGAGATTGGCATTGTGTATGGGGAACGGAGGGAGATGGACATTGTGTACAGGGAACAGAGGGAGATGGACATTGTGTACGGGGAATGGAGGGAGATGGACATTGTGTTCGGGGAACGGAGGGAGATGGATATTGTGTTCGGGGAACGGAGGGAGATGGACATTGTGTACGGGGAATGGAGGGAGATGGACATTGTGTACGGGGAATGGAGGGAGATGGACATTGTGTACGGGAACAGAGGGAGATGGACATTCTGTACGGGGAATGGAGGGAGATGGACATTGTGTACGGGGAATGGGGGGAGATGGACATTCTGTACGGGTAATGGAGACAGATGGACATTGTGTACGGGGAAAGGAGGGAGATGGACATTGTGTACAGGGAACGGTGAGAGATGGACATTGTGTACGGGGAACGGAGAGAGATGGACATTCTGTACGGGGAACAGAGAGAGATGGACATTGTGTATGAGGAAAAGAGGGAGATGGACTGTGTAGGGGAATGGAGGGAGATGGTCATTGTGTACAGGGAACAGAGGGAGATGGACATTGTGTACGGGGAATTGAGGGAGATGGACTGTGTAGGGGAATGGAGGGAGATGGCCATTGTGTACAGGGAACAGAGGGAGATGGACATTGTGTACGGGGAAAGGAGGGAGATGGACATTGTGTACGGGGAATTGAGGGAGATGGACATTGTGTATGGGGAACGGAGGGAGATGGACATTGTGTATGGGGAACGGAGGGAGATGGACATTGTGTATGAGGAACAGAGGGAGATGGACATTGTGTACGGGGAATGGAAGGAGATGGACATTGTGTACGGGGAACAGAGGGAAATGCAGATTGTGTACGGGGAACGGGGGGAGATGGACAGTGTATACGGGGAACGGAGGGAAATGGACATTGTGTACGGGGAATGGAGGGAGATGGACATTGTGTACGGGTAACTGAGGGAGATGGACATTGTGTATGGGGAATGGGGGGAGATGGACATTCTGTACGGGGAATGGAGGGAGATGGACGTTGTGTACGGGGAACAGAGGGAGATGGAGATTGTGTACGGGGAACGGGGGGAGATGGACATTGTGTATGGGGAACGGAGGGAAATGGACAGTGTGTACGGGGAATCGAGGGAGATGGACATTGTGTACGGGGAAATGAGGGAGATGGATATTGTGTATCGGTAATGGGGGAGATGGACATTCTGTACGGGGAATGGAGGGTGATGGACATTGTGCATAGGGAACGGAGGGAGATGGACATTGTGTACGCGGAATTGAGGGAGATGGATATTGTGCATGGGGAACGGAGGGAGATGGACATTGTGTACGCGGAACTTAGGGAGATGGACATTGTGTACGCGGAATGGGGGGAGATTGGCATTGTGTATGGGGAACGGAGGGAGATGGACATTGTGTACAGGGAACAGAGGGAGATGGACATTGTGTACGGGGAATGGAGGGAGATGGACATTGTGTTCGGGGAACGGAGGGAGATGGATATTGTGTTCGGGGAACGGAGGGAGATGGACATTGTGTACGGGGAATGGAGGGAGATGGACATTGTGTACGGGGAATGGAGGGAGATGGACATTGTGTACGGGAACAGAGGGAGATGGACATTCTGTACGGGGAATGGAGGGAGATGGACATTGTGTACGGGGAATGGGGGGAGATGGACATTGTGTACGGGGAACAGAGGGAGATGGACATTGTGTACAGGGAACAGAGGGAGATGGACATTGTGTACGGGGAACGGAGGGAGATGGACATTGTGTATGGGGAATGGAGGGAGATGGACATTGTGTACGTGGAACGGAGGGAGATGGGCATTGTGTACGGCGAACGGAGGGAGATGGACATTGTGTACAGGGAACGGAGAGAGATGGAGATTGTGTACGGGGAACGGAGGGAGATGGGCATTGTGTACGGGGAACGGAGGGAGATGGACATTGTGTATGGGGAATGGAGGGAGATGGACATTGTGCATGGGGAACGGAGGGAGATGGACATTGTGTACGGGGAACGGAGGGAGATGGACATTGTGTATGGGGATTGGAGGGAGATGGACATTTTGTACGGGGAACGGAGGGAGATGGACATTGTGTACGGGGAAATGGAGGGAGCTGGACATTGTGCATGGGGAACGGAGGGAGATGGACATTGTGTACGCGGAACTTAGGGAGATGGACTGTGTAGGGGAATGGAGGGAGATGGTCATTGTGTACAGGGAACAGAGGGAGATGGACATTGTGTACGGGGAATTGAGGGAGATGGACTGTGTAGGGGAATGGAGGGAGATGGTCATTGTGTACAGGGAACAGAGGGAGATGGACATTGTGTACGGGGAAAAGAGGGAGATGGACATTGTGTACGGGGAATTGAGGGAGATGGACATTGTGTATGGGGAACGGAGGGAGATGGACATTGTGTATGGGGAACGGAGGGAGATGGACATTGTGTATGAGGAACAGAGGGAGATGGACGTTGTGTACGGGGAACGGAAGGAGATGGACATTGTGTACGGGGAACGGGGGGAGATGGACATTGTGTATGGGGAACGGAGGGAAATGGACAGTGTGTACGGGGAATCGAGGGAGATGGACATTGTGTACGGGGAAATGAGGGAGATGGACATTGTGTACGCGGAATGGGGGGAGATTGGCATTGTGTATGGGGAACGGAGGGAGATGGACATTGTGTACAGGGAACAGAGGGAGATGGACATTGTGTACGGGGAATGGAGGGAGATGGACATTGTGTTCGGGGAACGGAGGGAGATGGATATTGTGTTCGGGGAACGGAGGGAGATGGACATTGTGTACGGGGAATGGAGGGAGATGGACATTGTGTACGGGGAATGGAGGGAGATGGACATTGTGTACGGGAACAGAGGGAGATGGACATTCTGTACGGGGAATGGAGGGAGATGGGCATTGTGTACGGGGAATGGGGGGAGATGGACATTCTGTACGGGGAATGGAGGGAGATGGACGTTGTGTACGGGGAACAGAGGGAGATGGAGATTGTGTACGGGGAACGGGGGGAGATGGACATTGTGTATGGGGAACGGAGGGAAATGGACAGTGTGTACGGGGAATCGAGGGAGATGGACATTGTGTACGGGGAAATGAGGGAGATGGACATTGTGTATGGGGAATGGGGGAGATGGACATTCTGTACGGGGAATGGAGGGTGATGGACATTGTGCATGGGGAACGGAGGGAGATGGACATTGTGTACACGGAATTCAGGGAGATGGATATTGTGCATGGGGAACGGAGGGAGATGGACATTGTGTACGCGGAACTTAGGGAGATGGACATTGTGTACGGGGAACGGTGAGAGATGGACATTGTGTACGGGGAACGGAGGGAGATGGACATTGTGTACAGGGAACAGAGAGTGTTGCTCATGGTGCATGGGGAACAGAGGGAGATGGTCAATGTATAGGGGGAACAGAGGGAGATTGACAATGTGTAGGGGGAACAGAGGGAGATGGACAATGTGTATGGGGAACAGAGGGAAATGGACTGTGTAGGGGAATGGAAGGAGATGGACATTGTGTATGGGGAACGGCGGGAAATGGACACTGTGTACGGGGAATCGAGGGAGATGGACATTCTGTACGGGGAATGGAGGGAGATGGACATTGTGTACGGGGAATTGAGGGAGATGGACTGTGTAGGGGAATGGAGGGAGATGGCCATTGTGTACAGGGAACAGAGGGAGATGGACATTGTGTACGGGGAAAGGAGGGAGATGGACATTGTGTACGGGGAATTGAGTGAGATGGACATTGTGTATGGGGAACGGAGGGAGATGGACATTGTGTATGGGGAACGGAGGGAGATGGACATTGTGTATGAGGAACAGAGGGAGATGGACATTGTGTACGGGGAATGGAAGGAGATGGACATTGTGTACGGGGAACAGAGGGAAATGCAGATTGTGTACGGGGAACGGGGGGAGATGGACAGTGTATACGGGGAACGGAGGGAAATGGACATTGTGTACGGGGAATGGAGGGAGATGGACATTGTGTACGGGTAACTGAGGGAGATGGACATTGTGTATGGGGAATGGGGGGAGATGGACATTCTGTACGGGGAATGGAGGGAGATGGACGTTGTGTACGGGGAACAGAGGGAGATGGAGATTGTGTACGGGGAACGGGGGGAGATGGACATTGTGTATGGGGAACGGAGGGAAATGGACAGTGTGTACGGGGAATCGAGGGAGATGGACATTGTGTACGGGGAAATGAGGGAGATGGATATTGTGTATCGGTAATGGGGGAGATGGACATTCTGTACGGGGAATGGAGGGTGATGGACATTGTGCATAGGGAACGGAGGGAGATGGACATTGTGTACGCGAATTGAGGGAGATGGATATTGTGCATGGGGAACGGAGGGAGATGGACATTGTGTATGGGGAACGGAGGGAAATGGACAGTGTGTACGGGGAATCGAGGGAGATGGACATTGTGTACGGGGAAATGAGGGAGATGGACATTGTGTACGCGGAATGGGGGGAGATTGGCATTGTGTATGGGGAACGGAGGGAGATGGACATTGTGTACAGGGAACAGAGGGAGATGGACATTGTGTACGGGAATGGAGGGAGATGGACATTGTGTTCGGGGAACGGAGGGAGATGGATATTGTGTTCGGGGAACGGAGGGAGATGGACATTGTGTACGGGGAATGGAGGGAGATGGACATTGTGTACGGGGAATGGAGGGAGATGGACATTGTGTACGGGAACAGAGGGAGATGGACATTCTGTACGGGGAATGGAGGGAGATGGACATTGTGTACGGGGAATGGGGGGAGATGGACATTCTGTACGGGGAATGGAGGGAGATGGACGTTGTGTACGGGGAACAGAGGGAGATGGAGATTGTGTACGGGGAACGGGGGGAGATGGACATTGTGTATGGGGAACGGAGGGAAATGGACAGTGTGTACGGGGAATCGAGGGAGATGGACATTGTGTACGGGAAATGAGGGAGATGGACATTGTGTATGGGGAATGGGGGAGATGGACATTCTGTACGGGGAATGGAGGGTGATGGACATTGTGCATGGGGAACGGAGGGAGATGGACATTGTGTACACGAATTCAGGGAGATGGATATTGTGCATGGGGAACGGAGGAGATGGACATTGTGTACGCGGAACTTAGGGAGATGGACATTGTGTACGGGGAACGGTGAGAGATGGACATTGTGTACGGGGAACGGAGGGAGATGGACATTGTGTACAGGGAACAGAGAGTGTTGCTCATGGTGCATGGGGAACAGAGGGAGATGGTCAATGTATAGGGGAACAGAGGGAGATTGACAATGTGTAGGGGGAACAGAGGGAGATGGACAATGTGTATGGGGAACAGAGGGAAATGGACTGTGTAGGGGAATGGAAGGAGATGGACATTGTGTATGGGGAACGGCGGGAAATGGACACTGTGTACGGGGAATCGAGGGAGATGGAATTCTGTACGGGGAATGGAGGGAGATGGACATTGTGTACGGGGAATTGAGGGAGATGGACTGTGTAGGGGAATGGAGGGAGATGGCCATTGTGTACAGGGAACAGAGGGAGATGGACATTGTGTACGGGGAAAGGAGGGAGATGGACATTGTGTACGGGGAATTGAGGAGATGGACATTGTGTATGGGGAACGGAGGGAGATGGACATTGTGTATGGGGAACGGAGGGAGATGGACATTGTGTATGAGGAACAGAGGGAGATGGACATTGTGTACGGGGAATGGAAGGAGATGGACATTGTGTACGGGGAACAGAGGGAAATGCAGATTGTGTACGGGGAACGGGGGGAGATGGACAGTGTATACGGGGAACGGAGGGAAATGGACATTGTGTACGGGGAATGGAGGGAGATGGACATTGTGTACGGGTAACTGAGGGAGATGGACATTGTGTATGGGGAATGGGGGGAGATGGACATTCTGTACGGGGAATGGAGGGAGATGGACGTTGTGTACGGGGAACAGAGGGAGATGGAGATTGTGTACGGGGAACGGGGGGAGATGGACAATTGTGTATGGGGAACGGAGGGAAATGGACAGTGTGTACGGGGAATCGAGGGAGATGGACATTGTGTACGGGGAAATGAGGGAGATGGATATTGTGTATCGGTAATGGGGGAGATGGACATTCTGTACGGGGAATGGAGGGTGATGGACATTGTGCATAGGGAACGGAGGGAGATGGACATTGTGTACGCGGAATTGAGGGAGATGGATATTGTGCATGGGGAACGGAGGGAGATGGACATTGTGTACGCGGAACTTAGGGAGATGGACATTGTGTACGCGGAATGGGGGGAGATTGGCATTGTGTATGGGGAACGGAGGGAGATGGACATTGTGTACAGGGAACAGAGGGAGATGGACATTGTGTACGGGGAATGGAGGGAGATGGACATTGTGTTCGGGGAACGGAGGGAGATGGATATTGTGTTCGGGGAACGGAGGGAGATGGACATTGTGTACGGGGAATGGAGGGAGATGGACATTGTGTACGGGGAATGGAGGGAGATGGACATTGTGTACGGGAACAGAGGGAGATGGACATTCTGTACGGGGAATGGAGGGAGATGGACATTGTGTACGGGGAATGGGGGGAGATGGACATTGTGTACGGGGAACAGAGGGAGATGGACATTGTGTACAGGGAACAGAGGGAGATGGACATTGTGTACGGGGAACGGAGGGAGATGGACATTGTGTATGGGGAATGGAGGGAGATGGACATTGTGTACGTGGAACGGAGGGAGATGGGCATTGTGTACGGCGAACGGAGGGAGATGGACATTGTGTACAGGGAACGGAGAGAGATGGAGATTGTGTACGGGGAACGGAGGGAGATGGGCATTGTGTACGGGGAACGGAGGGAGATGGACATTGTGTATGGGGAATGGAGGGAGATGGACATTGTGCATGGGGAACGGAGGGAGATGGACATTGTGTACGGGGAACGGAGGGAGATGGACATTGTGTATGGGGATTGGAGGGAGATGGACATTTTGTACGGGGAACGGAGGGAGATGGACATTGTGTACCGGGAAATGGAGGGAGCTGGACATTGTGCATGGGGAACGGAGGGAGATGGACATTGTGTACGCAAAAGAACTTAGGGAGATGGACTGTGTAGGGGAATGGAGGGAGATGGTCATTGTGTACAGGGAACAGAGGGAGATGGACATTGTGTACGGGGAATTGAGGGAGATGGACTGTGTAGGGGAATGGAGGGAGATGGTCATTGTGTACAGGGAACAGAGGGAGATGGACATTGTGTACGGGGAAAAGAGGGAGATGGACATTGTGTACGGGGAATTGAGGGAGATGGACATTGTGTATGGGGAACGGAGGGAGATGGACATTGTGTATGGGGAACGGAGGGGAGATGGACATTGTGTATGAGGAACAGAGGGAGATGGACGTTGTGTACGGGGAACGGAAGGAGATGGACATTGTGTACGGGGAACGGGGGGAGATGGACATTGTGTATGGGGAACGGAGGGAAATGGACAGTGTGTACGGGGAATCGAGGGAGATGGACATTGTGTACGGGGAAATGAGGGAGATGGACATTGTGTACGCGGAATGGGGGGAGATTGGCATTGTGTATGGGGAACGGAGGGAGATGGACATTGTGTACAGGGAACAGAGGGAGATGGACATTGTGTACGGGGAATGGAGGGAGATGGACATTGTGTTCGGGGAACGGAGGGAGATGGATATTGTGTTCGGGGAACGGAGGGAGATGGACATTGTGTACGGGGAATGGAGGGAGATGGACATTGTGTACGGGGAATGGAGGGAGATGGACATTGTGTACGGGAACAGAGGGAGATGGACATTCTGTACGGGGAATGGAGGGAGATGGGCATTGTGTACGGGGAATGGGGGGAGATGGACATTCTGTACGGGGAATGGAGGGAGATGGACGTTGTGTACGGGGAACAGAGGGAGATGGAGATTGTGTACGGGGAACGGGGGAGATGGACATTGTGTATGGGGAACGGAGGGAAATGGACAGTGTGTACGGGGAATCGAGGGAGATGGACATTGTGTACGGGGAAATGAGGGAGATGGACATTGTGTATGGGGAATGGGGGAGATGGACATTCTGTACGGGGAATGGAGGGTGATGGACATTGTGCATGGGGAACGGAGGGAGATGGACATTGTGTACACGGAATTCAGGGAGATGGATATTGTGCATGGGGAACGGAGGGAGATGGACATTGTGTACGCGGAACTTAGGGAGATGGACATTGTGTACGGGGAACGGTGAGAGATGGACATTGTGTACGGGGAACGGAGGGAGATGGACATTGTGTACAGGGAACAGAGAGTGTTGCTCATGGTGCATGGGGAACAGAGGGAGATGGTCAATGTATAGGGGGAACAGAGGGAGATTGACAATGTGTAGGGGGAACAGAGGGAGATGGACAATGTGTATGGGGAACAGAGGGAAATGGACTGTGTAGGGGAATGGAAGGAGATGGACATTGTGTATGGGGAACGGCGGGAAATGGACACTGTGTACGGGGAATCGAGGGAGATGGACATTCTGTACGGGGAATGGAGGGAGATGGACATTGTGTACGGGGAATTGAGGGAGATGGACTGTGTAGGGGAATGGAGGGAGATGGCCATTGTGTACAGGGAACAGAGGGAGATGGACATTGTGTACGGGGAAAGGAGGGAGATGGACATTGTGTACGGGGAATTGAGGGAGATGGACATTGTGTATGGGGAACGGAGGGAGATGGACATTGTGTATGGGGAACGGAGGGAGATGGACATTGTGTATGAGGAACAGAGGGAGATGGACATTGTGTACGGGGAATGGATGGAGATGGACATTGTGTGTGGGGGAACGGAGGGAGATGGACATTGTGTATGGGGAACGGAGGGAGATGGACATTGTGTATGAGGAACAGAGGGAGATGGACATTGTGTACGGGGAATGGAAGGAGATGGACATTGTGTACGGGGAACAGAGGGAAATGCAGATTGTGTACGGGGAACGGGGGGAGATGGACAGTGTATACGGGGAACGGAGGGAAATGGACATTGTGTACGGGGAATGGAGGGAGATGGACATTGTGTACGGGTAACTGAGGGAGATGGACATTGTGTATGGGGAATGGGGGGAGATGGACATTCTGTACGGGGAATGGAGGGAGATGGACGTTGTGTACGGGGAACAGAGGGAGATGGAGATTGTGTACGGGGAACGGGGGAGATGGACATTGTGTATGGGGAACGGAGGGAAATGGACAGTGTGTACGGGGAATCGAGGGAGATGGACATTGTGTACGGGGAAATGAGGGAGATGGATATTGTGTATCGGTAATGGGGGAGATGGACATTCTGTACGGGGAATGGAGGGTGATGGACATTGTGCATAGGGAACGGAGGGAGATGGACATTGTGTACGCGGAATTGAGGGAGATGGATATTGTGCATGGGGAACGGAGGGAGATGGACATTGTGTATGGGGAACGGAGGGAAATGGACAGTGTGTACGGGAATCGAGGGAGATGGACATTGTGTACGGGGAAATGAGGGAGATGGACATTGTGTACGCGGAATGGGGGGAGATTGGCATTGTGTATGGGGAACGGAGGGAGATGGACATTGTGTACAGGGAACAGAGGGAGATGGACATTGTGTACGGGGAATGGAGGGAGATGGACATTGTGTTCGGGGAACGGAGGGAGATGGATATTGTGTTCGGGGAACGGAGGGAGATGGACATTGTGTACGGGGAATGGAGGGAGATGGACATTGTGTACGGGGAATGGAGGGAGATGGACATTGTGTACGGGAACAGAGGGAGATGGACATTCTGTACGGGGAATGGAGGGAGATGGACATTGTGTACGGGGAATGGGGGGAGATGGACATTCTGTACGGGGAATGGAGGGAGATGGACGTTGTGTACGGGGAACAGAGGGAGATGGAGATTGTGTACGGGGAACGGGGGGAGATGGACATTGTGTATGGGGAACGGAGGGAAATGGACAGTGTGTACGGGGAATCGAGGGAGATGGACATTGTGTACGGGGAAATGAGGGAGATGGACATTGTGTATGGGGAATGGGGGAGATGGACATTCTGTACGGGGAATGGAGGGTGATGGACATTGTGCATGGGGAACGGAGGGAGATGGACATTGTGTACACGGAATTCAGGGAGATGGATATTGTGCATGGGGAACGGAGGGAGATGGACATTGTGTACGCGGAACTTAGGGAGATGGACATTGTGTACGGGGAACGGTGAGAGATGGATATTGTGTACAGGGAACGGAGGGAGATGGACATTGTGTACGGGGAACGGAGGGAGATGGACATTGTGTACAGGGAACAGAGAGTGTTGCTCATGGTGCATGGGGAACAGAGGGAGATGGTCAATGTATAGGGGGAACAGAGGGAGATTGACAATGTGTAGGGGGAACAGAGGGAGATGGACAATGTGTATGGGGAACAGAGGGAAATGGACTGTGTAGGGGAATGGAAGGAGATGGACATTGTGTATGGGGAACGGCGGGAAATGGACACTGTGTACGGGGAATCGAGGGAGATGGAATTCTGTACGGGGAATGGAGGGAGATGGACATTGTGTACGGGGAATTGAGGGAGATGGACTGTGTAGGGGAATGGAGGGAGATGGCCATTGTGTACAGGGAACAGAGGGAGATGGACATTGTGTACGGGGAAAGGAGGGAGATGGACATTGTGTACGGGGAATTGAGGGAGATGGACATTGTGTATGGGGAACGGAGGGAGATGGACATTGTGTATGGGGAACGGAGGGAGATGGACATTGTGTATGAGGAACAGAGGGAGATGGACATTGTGTACGGGGAATGGAAGGAGATGGACATTGTGTACGGGGAACAGAGGGAAATGCAGATTGTGTACGGGGAACGGGGGGAGATGGACAGTGTATACGGGGAACGGAGGGAAATGGACATTGTGTACGGGGAATGGAGGGAGATGGACATTGTGTACGGGTAACTGAGGGAGATGGACATTGTGTATGGGGAATGGGGGGAGATGGACATTCTGTACGGGGAATGGAGGGAGATGGACGTTGTGTACGGGGAACAGAGGGAGATGGAGATTGTGTACGGGGAACGGGGGGAGATGGACATTGTGTATGGGGAACGGAGGGAAATGGACAGTGTGTACGGGGAATCGAGGGAGATGGACATTGTGTACGGGGAAATGAGGGAGATGGATATTGTGTATCGGTAATGGGGGAGATGGACATTCTGTACGGGGAATGGAGGGTGATGGACATTGTGCATAGGGAACGGAGGGAGATGGACATTGTGTACGCGGAATTGAGGGAGATGGATATTGTGCATGGGGAACGGAGGGAGATGGACATTGTGTACGCGGAACTTAGGGAGATGGACATTGTGTACGCGGAATGGGGGAGATTGGCATTGTGTATGGGGAACGGAGGAGATGGACATTGTGTACAGGGAACAGAGGGAGATGGACATTGTGTACGGGGAATGGAGGGAGATGGACATTGTGTTCGGGGAACGGAGGGAGATGGATATTGTGTTCGGGGAACGGAGGGAGATGGACATTGTGTACGGGGAATGGAGGGAGATGGACATTGTGTACGGGGAATGGAGGGAGATGGACATTGTGTACGGGAACAGAGGGAGATGGACATTCTGTACGGGGAATGGAGGGAGATGGACATTGTGTACGGGGAATGGGGGGAGATGGACATTGTGTACGGGGAACAGAGGGAGATGGACATTGTGTACAGGGAACAGAGGGAGATGGACATTGTGTACGGGGAACGGAGGGAGATGGACATTGTGTATGGGGAATGGAGGGAGATGGACATTGTGTACGGGGAACGGAGGGAGATGGGCATTGTGTACGGCGAACGGAGGGAGATGGAGATTGTGTACAGGGAACGGAGAGAGATGGAGATTGTGTACGGGGAACGGAGGGAGATGGGCATTGTGTACGGGGAACGGAGGGAGATGGACATTGTATGGGGAATGGAGGGAGATGGACATTGTGCATGGGGAACGGAGGGAGATGGACATTGTGTACGGGGAACGGAGGGAGATGGACATTGTGTATGGGGATGGGAGGGAGATGGACATTTTGTACGGGGAACGGAGGGAGATGGACATTGTGTACGGGGAAATGGAGGGAGCTGGACATTGTGCATGGGGAACGGAGGGAGATGGACTGTGTACGCGGAACTTAGGGAGATGGACTGTGTAGGGGAATGGAGGGAGATGGTCATTGTGTACAGGGAACAGAGGGAGATGGACATTGTGTACGGGGAATGGAGACAGGTGGACATTGTGTACGGGGAGAGGAGGGAGATGGACATTGTGTACGGGAAACGGTGAGAGATGGACATTGTGTACGGGGAACGGAGGGAGATGGACATTGTGTACAGGGAACAGAGAGTGTTGCTCATGGTGCATGGGGAACAGAGGGAGATGGTCAATGTGTAGGGGGAACAGAGGGAGATTGACAATGTGTAGGGGGAACAGAGGGAGATGGACAATGTGTATGGGGAACAGAGGGAGATGGACTGTGTAGGGGAATGGAGGGAGATGGTCATTGTGTACAGGGAACAGAGGGAGATGGACATTGTGTACGGGGAAAGGAGGGAGATGGACATTGTGTACGGGGAATTGAGGGAGATGGACATTGTGTATGGGGAACGGAGGGAGATGGACATTGTGTATGGGGAACGGAGGGAGATGGACATTGTGTATGAGGAACAGAGGGAGATGGACATTGTGTACGGGGAATGGAAGGAGATGGACATTGTGTACGGGGAACAGAGGGAAATGCAGATTGTGTACGGGGAACGGGGGGAGATGGACAGTGTATACGGGGAACGGAGGGAAATGGACATTGTGTACGGGGAATGGAGGGAGATGGACATTGTGTACGGGTAACTGAGGGAGATGGACATTGTGTATGGGGAATGGGGGGAGATGGACATTCTGTACGGGGAATGGAGGGAGATGGACGTTGTGTACGGGGAACAGAGGGAGATGGAGATTGTGTACGGGGAACGGGGGGAGATGGACATTGTGTATGGGGAACGGAGGGAAATGGACAGTGTGTACGGGAATCGAGGGAGATGGACATTGTGTACGGGGAAATGAGGGAGATGGATATTGTGTATCGGTAATGGGGGAGATGGACATTCTGTACGGGGAATGGAGGGTGATGGACATTGTGCATAGGGAACGGAGGGAGATGGACATTGTGTACGCGGAATTGAGGGAGATGGATATTGTGCATGGGGAACGGAGGGAGATGGACATTGTGTACGCGGAACTTAGGGAGATGGACATTGTGTACGCGGAATGGGGGGAGATTGGCATTGTGTATGGGAACGGAGGGAGATGGACATTGTGTTCGGGGAACGGAGGGAGATGGATATTGTGTTCGGGGAACGGAGGGAGATGGACATTGTGTACGGGGAATGGAGGGAGATGGACATTGTGTACGGGGAATGGAGGGAGATGGACATTGTGTACGGGAACAGAGGGAGATGGACATTCTGTACGGGGAATGGAGGGAGATGGACATTGTGTACGGGGAATGGAGGGAGATGGACATTGTGTACGGGGAAATGAGGGAGATGGATTTTTGTACGGGGAACGGAGGGAGATGGACATTGTGTACGGGGAATGGAGGGAGATGGACGTTGTGTACGGGGAACAGAGGGAGATGGAGATTGTGTACGGGGAACGGGGGGAGATGGACATTGTGTATGGGGAACGGAGGGAAATGGACAGTGTGTACGGGAATCGAGGGAGATGGACATTGTGTACGGGGAAATGAGGGAGATGGATATTGTGTATCGGTAATGGGGGAGATGGACATTCTGTACGGGGAATGGAGGGTGATGGACATTGTGCATAGGGAACGGAGGGAGATGGACATTGTGTACGCGGAATTGAGGGAGATGGATATTGTGCATGGGGAACGGAGGGAGATGGACATTGTGTACGCGGAACTTAGGGAGATGGACATTGTGTACGCGGAATGGGGGGAGATTGGCATTGTGTATGGGGAACGGAGGGAGATGGACATTGTGTACAGGGAACAGAGGGAGATGGACATTGTGTACGGGGAATGGAGGGAGATGGACATTGTGTTCGGGGAACGGAGGGAGATGGATATTGTGTACGGGGAATGGAGGGAGATGGACATTGTGTACGGGGAATGGAGGGAGATGGACATTGTGTACGGGAACAGAGGGACATGGACATTCTGTACGGGGAATGGAGGGAGATGGACATTGTGTACGGGGAATGGGGGGAGATGGACATTGTGTACGGGGAACAGAGGGAGATGGACATTGTGTACAGGGAACAGAGGGAGATGGACATTGTGTACGGGGAACGGAGGGAGATGGACATTGTGTATGGGGAATGGAGGGAGATGGACATTGTACGGGGAACGGAGGGAGATGGGCATTGTGTACGGCGAACGGAGGGAGATGGACATTGTGTACAGGGAACGGAGAGAGATGGAGATTGTGTACGGGGAACGGAGGGAGATGGGCATTGTGTACGGGGAACGGAGGGAGATGGACATTGTGTATGGGGAATGGAGGGAGATGGACATTGTGCATGGGGAACGGAGGGAGATGGACATTGTGTACGGGGAACGGAGGGAGATGGACATTGTGTATGGGGATTGGAGGGAGATGGACATTTTGTACGGGGAACGGAGGGAGATGGACATTGTGTACGGGGAAATGGAGGGAGCTGGACATTGTGCATGGGGAACGGAGGGAGATGGACATTGTGTACGCGGAACTTAGGGAGATGGACTGTGTAGGGGAATGGAGGGAGATGATCATTGTGTACAGGGAACAGAGGGAGATGGACATTGTGTACGGGGAATGGAGACAGGTGGACATTGTGTACGGGGAGAGGAGGGAGATGGA
>NW_026779922.1:0-63438 GCF_030144855.1 Hypanus sabinus
CACTTATGTCAGAATGCTGCTTCTGAGTTTCATCTCAACACTATTGAACAAACCCCTACTTCTCAGTCTAAATACACCACAGTGCAACTAGGTGTTGAGACTTTTGGACTTCCCAAACAACAGAGCTCAGATAGTCAGGTTGCAAAACTGCTCCTCCCTCTCCATCATCTTCAACACATGTGCCACCCCCACCCCAGGGCTGTGCGCTGAGCCTACTGCTGTACACTCTACTCACACATGACTACATTGCCAAGTTTGCCGATGACATAGCAGTGGTGGGGCTATCACCAAAGACATTGCAACAGCTTGCAGAAAGGGAAGAGCCCGAAGATTGGTGCCCGGCAAATGTCAACATCAATAAGACAAAAGAGAAGGTTATTAACTTCAGAAGAACTGCACCACTCACACACCACTTTCCTCCGGCAGCACGGTAGTGAAAACTACGAGCAGCTTCAAAGTCCTGGGAGTCCACATCTCACACAACCTCTCACAGTCCAGAACACAATCTGGACTTTGTACATCCACATGCACAGTCCATACAGGATTCCCTTAAGGTTAACTTGCAGGAGGTTGGTGCACGGAGATCACAGTGTTAGGAAAATCATGTAGTTAACATCTACAGATAATTCTTACAAACTGTAGACCGTTTTATTCACCGCGGGAGTTCTCCTCATTTATTCTGGTGGGCGTCTACATTGCACCTCAGGCCTGTGTCAGGGAGGCGCTACAACACCTGGCTGACCAGATAACTGAAGTGGAGAATGAACATCTAGACTCCTTGCTCTTTGCTCTGGGTGACTGTAACAGGGCAAACCTCGGCCACGAATTGCCAAAATTTAGACAACATATTAAATGTCCCACCTGAGACACTAACATACTGGATCATGCTGCATGACAATAAAGGATGCATATTGCTCTGTTACATGGGCAGCCTTGGGTCTCTCCAACCACTGCCTGATTCACCTTCTCCCGACATACAGGCAGAAACTAAGATTGGTTAAGCCTGTTGGCAGGACAGTCAGGAGATGGACCAACGAGTCAAAGCTGGAACTTCATGCCTGTTTCGACTGCACGGATTGGAGTGTCTTTGAGGCTGCCGCTACAGATCTTCATGATCTGTCTGACACCGTGACCTCATACATCAGCTTTTGTGAAGACATGTGTACTCCAACAAAAACCTTCTGCACATTCAATAACAAGCCCTGGTTCACATCACAACTCATGGAGCTTCATCGGGAGAAGGAGGAGGCGTACAGAAGAGGGGACAGGATTCTGTACAAACGAGCCAAGAACACACTGACAAGGGTGATTAAGGCAGCGAAGAAGCGCTACATTGGAAAACTGCAAAACAGGTTTTCAGACAACGACCCAGTGTCAGTGTGGAAGGGGCTCCAAGAGATCACCAACTACAAGAAACCATTCCCTCAGGCTGTGGAGAACCACGAACTGGCTGACGATCTGAACAAGTTTTATTGTAGATTCGACACCTTCATTCCCCCCCAGACAAAACACAGACCTACCTGGTATCCACTTTCTTACTCCACATTACAAAAACTGCTCCCCCTACCCCCCTTCACTTCAACTCCCTTGTACCTGCATTTAGGATCTGTGAGAGGGAGGTGAGTCAGCTGTTGTGGACGCAGAAGACCAGGAAAGCGCCAGGCCCAGACGGTGTGTCTCCCTCCTGCCTGAAGACGTGCGCTGATCAGCTGGCCCCCATCTACACACGGACCTTCAATAGATTACTGGAGCTGTGTGAAGTCCCTCATTGCTTCAAGCACTCCATTATCATTCCAGTCCCTAAGAAACCCACTATCAAAGGACTAAATGACTACAGGCCTGTTGCTTTGACATCTGTGGTCATGAAGTCCTTTGAGAGACTAGTGTTGGCTCACCTGAAGGACATCACAGGCCCCCTGCTGGACCCCCTGCAGTTTGCTTATTGGGCAAATAGGTCAGTGGATGATGCAGTCAACATGGGACTGCATTACATTCTACAACACCTCGACAATCCAGGAACTTCTGTGAGGGTCCTGTTTGTTGACTTCAGCTTGGCGTTTAACACCATCGTCCTAGAAATCCTCCCCTCCAAATTCACCCAGCTTACTGTCTCCCCCGCCATCTGTCAGTGGATCACTAGCTTCCTGATTGACAGGGTGCAGCAAGTGAGGGTGGGGAGCATCATCTCTAACACCCGGACAATCAGTACTGGTGCCCCCAGGGATGCTCTCCCCACTGCTCTTCTCCCTTTACACTAATGACTGCACCTCGCAGGATCCATCTGTTAACTCCTGAAGTTTGCAGACGACACAACTGTCATTGGCCTTATCCGAGACAGTGATGAGTCTGCATACAGACGGAAGGTGGAACGGCTGGCCCTCTGGTGTGGCCAGAACAATCTGGAGCTAAATACACTCGAGACTGTGGAGATAACAGTGGACTTCAGGAGGAGCCCCCCAATACTCCCCTCACTCACTATACTCAACAGTATTGTGTCTGCTGTGAAGACCTTCAGATTTCTGGGTGTCACAATCTCCCAGGACCTGAAGTGGACACCCAACGCGGACACTCTTATCATAAAAGGCTCAGCAGAGGTTGTATTTCCTACGTCAACTCAGGAAGTACAACCTGCCTCAGGAGCTGCTGATTCAATTCTATTCAGGAAGAATCTAGTCTGTTCTCTGTTCGTCCATCACTGAGTGGTTTGGATCAGCTACCAAACAAGACAAGAATAGACTCCAAAGAGCCGTCAGGGCTGCGGAAAGGATTATTAGTTTGAAGCTGCCCTCGATCCAGGACTTATATACATCTAGAGTCAGGAGGCGAGCAAGCAGCATTATTGTAGACCCATCACACCCTGGACATCACCTGTTCCAACTCCTTCCTTCTGGTAGGCGCTTTAGATCACTGTATGCCAGGACAAATAGGTACAAGAACAGTTTCTTTCCGTATGCCATCAGACTTATGAACACTTGAATTTTAGTCTATTAAAAATCGTCCACCTGTACATTCAATGAGGTGGGCCTCATTGTATATAGTTTATGATTATTTGTACTATTGTTTTTGTTTGCTTTTAATTCTGTACAGAGAGAGCTCAGGGAAACCAGCATCAAATTCCCTGTAAGTGTCCTCATACTTGGCGATAATAAAGGATTCTGATTCTGATTGCAGGTTGAGTCAGTGGTAAGGAAGACAAAAGCAGGACTTGAGTACAAAAGCAAGGATGTAATGCTGAGACTTTATAAACACAAGCAGTTTTAGGCCTCTTACCTAAGAAAAGATGTGCTGGCATTGAAAAGGCTGCAGAGCAGGTTCACAAGAATGATTCCATGAATGAAAGGGTAACATATGAGCAGCGTTTGATGGCTCTGGGCCTGTACTTGCTGGAGTTTAGAAGAACGAGGAGGAAATCTTATGAGAACTTATCAAATATTGAAAGGCTTGGAGTGATGTGGAGAGGATGTTTCCTATAGCGTGCGAGTCTAGGACCAGACAGCACAATTTCAGAATAGAAGGATAACTATCTAGAACACAGATGAGGAGCAATTTCTTTGGCTGGAGGGTGGTGAACTTCCGGAATTCATTGCCATAGATGGCAGTGGAGGCCAAGTTACTGACTATATTTAAAACAGAGGTCGATAGGTTCTTGAATAGTCAGGGTGTCAAAGTTTACAGAGAGAAGGCAGGAGAATGGGATTGAGAAGGATAATAAATTAACCATGATGGAATGACAGAGCAAATTCAACAGGCCAAATGGCCTAATTCTGCTCCTACGTCTTTTGATGTTACCTTTTCACAAACTCCTCTACTTTGAGGAGGCTGAAGAGAGCTGGACCATGTACATCAGTACTAATGACAGTCTACAGATGCACAGTAAACAGCATCCAAACATACTGCATGGTACGGAAGCTGCACTGTGGCAGATAGAAAAACCCATTGCATTCCTGGCACCAGCCTACTTGGCATCAAGGACATATATACAGAAAGATGCCAGAAAAGGGACAGTAACATCATGACGAGCCTGTAAGAAACATAGAAAATAGGTGCAGGAGTAGGCCATTTGGCCCCTTGAGCCTGCACCACCATTCAGTATGATCATGGCTGATCATCCAACTCAAAACCCTGTACCTGCTTTCTCTCCATATCCCCTGATCCCTTTAACCACAAGCACCATATCTAACTTCCTCATAAATATACCCAATGAACCAGCCTCAACTGTTTCCTGTGGCAAAGAATTCCACAGATTCACTAATCTCGGTCCTAAAAGGCTTCCCCTTTATCCTTAAGCTGTTACCCCTCGTTCTGGACTTCCCCAACATCGGAAACAATCTTCCTGCATCTAGCCTGTCCAATCCCTTTAGAATTTTATACATTTCAATAAAATCCCCCCTCAATCTTCTAAATTCCAGTGAGTATAAGCCTAGTCGATCCAGTCTTTCTTCATATGAAAGTCCTGCCATCCCAGGAATCAATCTGGTGAACTTTCTTTGTACTCCCTCTATGGCAAGAATGTCTTTCCTCAGATTAGGGGACCAAAACTGCACACAATACTCTAGGTGTGGTCTCACCAAGGCCTTGTACAACTGCAGTAGAACCTCCCTGCTCCTGTACTCAAATCCTTTTGCTATGAATGCCAACATACCATTTGCCTTTTTCACC
Organism: Hypanus sabinus; assembly: GCF_030144855.1. NCBI lineage: Eukaryota > Metazoa > Chordata > Chondrichthyes > Myliobatiformes > Dasyatidae > Hypanus > Hypanus sabinus. Next base: position 4,660 of record NW_026779922.1, read on the forward strand.
GCCTGCTGTACCTGCATGCCCACCTTCAATGACTGGTGTACATTGACACCCAGGTCTCGTTGCACCTCCCCTTTTCCTAATCGGCCACCATTCAGATAATAATCTGTTTTCCTTTTCTTGCAACCAAAGTGGATAACCTCACATTTATCCACATTAAATTGCATCTGTCATGAATTTGCCCACTCACTTAACCTATCCAAGTCACCCTGCATCCTCTTAGCATCCTCCTCACAGCTAACACCGCCGCCCAGCTTCGTGTCATCCGCAAACTTGGAGAGATGCTGCATTTAATTCCCTCGTCTAAATCATTAATATATATTGTAAACAACTGGGGCCCCAGCACCAAGCCTTGCGGTACCCCACTAGTCACTGCCTGCCATTCTGAAAAGGTCCCGTTTACTCCCACTCTTTGCTTCCTGTCTGCCAACCAATTCTCTATCCACATTAATACCATACCCCCAATACCGTGTGCTTTAAGTTTGCAAACTAATCTCCTGTGTGGGACCTTGTCAAAAGCCTTTTGAAAATCTAAATATACCACATCCACTGGCTCTCCCCTATCCACTCTACTAGTTACATCTTCAAAAAATTCTATAAGATTCGTCAGATATGATTTTCCTTTCACAAATCCATGCTGACTTTGTCCGATGATTTCACCTCTTTCCAAATGTGCTGTTATCACATCTTTGATAACCGACTCTAGCATTTTCCCCACCACCGATGTCAGACTATAATTCCCTGGTTTCTCTCTCCCGTTTTTTTTAAAAAGTGGGGTTACATTAGCCACCCTCCAATCCTCAGGAACTAATCCAGAATCGAAGGAGTTTTGAAAAATTATCACTAATACATCCACTATTTCTTGGGCTACTTCCTTAGTCCCATTCCATCAGGATCCACACCAGGACCACCAGACTCAAAAACAGTTACTTTACCCAAGCAGCAAGGATGATCAACACCTCAACCCAGTAACCCATCCAGGGGAAGGAAGAGCACACACTCCTCCGGCTCACCAGTGCTGACTGGGCGATATACGGAGTAATGCATGCCAAGTTATACATACTGTCTCCTTTCAGGTAAGAAGTTTCCGATCCACCTGCAGATGAAACCTGGTCCATTAAACGTGGAGAGTTTCTCTTGCAGATGTTCAAGGATGATTGCATTGAGGACTGACAAGGAGTATCCTAACACACTTACCAAGGGAGCCAGGATGATGAGATCCAGATCGATGTTAACTGCATCAACTACAGACCTGTTGGCTCTTTAGCAGATCTAGAACATTTTGAGTTATGGCTTTAAGAAATGATATGATCATATGTACTGATGTCATTTTGATGAAGAAATAAATCTGCTTCTTGAGGAGTGCACAAAATAGTTTATTGTGGCGACCCACTTCTCAGCACACTCAAACCAGCTCACAAACTGGTGCGCACCGGCATTGTGGCCGGTCCCAAAAAGGGCGCCAGGCCTTCTTCACCAGCAAGGGGAAAAGCCTGCGCACAGGACATGACTGTGAGTATGCGCCTTTTACAGCATTCCCGGGGAGGGCGAGAACAGGAAGGCTTTAAAGTGAGGCTGCGAAGTTTGAATAAATCTCTTTTGCAACTGCAACTCACCAACTGCGTGTCGTTATTTCAGCGCTGTGTGTAGCACACCGCTACATTATATAAATTATTTTCAACTAGACCGTTACTATCTTTTCAAAACCACTTCACTGTTTTAATAGAGTCTGCCACCTAAGCATATCTATTGCAAGTCTGGCTCTGCCCTCAACTTACTGGCTGAAAAGGTCGGGTAACCTTGTACAGACCAGGATCAAGTAGGAGAGTAGCCATCGCATTAACCAGTGGAATACGCGAGGAATCTATCACAAAACTATTTTCAATGCCATTACATACACGATTGTCATTCTCATGCCATGGAACAGACAAGTTAGAAACTTGGTCAATACTTACTTGTCCATATCCTCACAGGCAACTGCATTGTGGTAAGCGTCCTCAAGTGCCAACACTCCTTCTTGCAACTGCAGTGCCAGGCGTAGACTCTCCTGCAAGCCTTCAACAGCATAGAGGGCAGCACAGACACAATCACTAGCCACCTCATGCAGATTTGAGGACGTCTGGTTGTGCCTCTGAAATACATGAACAGTTGATCTTACAGCATTTCTGTATACCTGTAGCATCACATTTCTCTTCAGTATTAAATCCCACTCACAAAGACGGATGTTTAGCTAAATATCATCTGTGTCCAAAGTCAACCTCCGTTAAGTGTACCAACTCAAGCTCAGTGGCTGTAAAGTTCAGCCTTCAAAGGCACAACACTTAAAAGTTAGAAAATACTAAACAAGCTCAAACTACTAGTTTCCACCCTCCTCACTTCCTCCCAGGACTTGTATCCTGATGCTGCCATGCAATTCAAGAGGTCGATTTTTATTTGAACTCATGGAGCTCACCAGAAAACCAGTCCATACTGAATGTGCCATATATTTACACAACAGATACACTTCTGCAGGAATTAGGGAATTGCAGGAAAAATGGGATCAGTTAATCAGAATTCTTCTAATCTGAATGACTTTCGTGCTTCACCAACAACATTAAAGCCTCTGGAGCTAATGCTCAAATGGAGACTCTTTACTCAGACACCATTTTATTATTTTCTGAGTTGGTAGACATACACAGGCCACTGGAATTGGAGCAACTATTCAACTGACCAGTGATATCACCAAACATCAGCAAATTTCTACAGATGTTGTCGCGGAGAGTATTCTGACTGGTTGCGTCTCCGCCTGGCATGGTGTCTCTGGGTCTCTGTACTAATTCCCCTCCTTTACTCCCTGTATACCCAGACTTTGTTGCCACCCACAGCTGTGATACAACAGGTATTAAATTTGCCGATACTACATTGATTGGCCTTATATCAAACGATAATGAGGTGGTCTACAGGGAAGAAGTCATCTCTCTGACACAGTGGTGTCAAGAAAACAACCTCTCCTTCAATGCCACAAAAACAAAGGAGCTGGTTGTGGATTACAGGAGGAATGAGGAATGAGGAATGGAGACAGGCTAACTTGTATTGACATCAATGGATCTGGGGTTGAGAGGGCAAACAGCTTCAAGTTCCTTGACATCCACATCACATGTGGTCTGCACTCACCAGCTGTGTGATGAAAAAGGCACAACAGCACCTCTTTCACCTCAGGGGCCCCCAAATCCTAAGAACTTTCTACAGGGGCACAATTGAGAGCATCCTGACTGGCTGCATCACTGCCTGGTATGGGAACTGTACTTCCCTCAATCGCAGGATTCTGTAGAGTGTGGTACGGACACCCCAGCACATCTGTAGTTGTGAACTTTCCATGATTCAGGATATTTACGAAGACAGGTGTGTAAATAGGGCCCAAAGGATCACTGGGGACCCGAGTCACCCCAATCACAATCTATTCCAACTGCTATCATCTAGGAAATGGTACCGCAGCATAAAAGCCAGGACCAACAGGCTCTGGGACAGCTTCTTCCATGAGGCCATCAGACAGATTAACTCATGCTGATTTGAGTGTATTCTATGTTACATTAACTGTTCTATTTATTATAAATTATTATAAATTACGATGATTGCACATTTAGACAGAGACTCGTTTTTACTCCCAATGTAGTTGAAGGATGTAATAAATAAATTTAAGTCAATTCACTGAAAGTGGCTGCAGAGGACATCACAGACACGATCCTCCCCACAGAGACCATCCAAAAGAAGGTAGTATCTATCTCTAGAGGGTCTCACAATCTGAGACATGCCCTCTTTTCGCTAGTACCACTAGGGAGGTGGCACAGGAACCTGAATACGCACACAGAAGATTTTAGGAATAGCTTCGCCCTGTCACCAGAGGTTAAGAGAGGTAGAATTCATGGGGTCTTTGAACCCATGAACTCTACTTTGTTATTCCCCTTTTATATGGTAACTTATAGAAAGCATTTATGCCTTGCACTGCTACCACAAAGCACATTTCATGACATGTCAGTGATAATAAACCCGACTGATTAATACCTTCCTCTTTTCCCTATACCTTCCAACAACAATGACAATCAATGCCTTGCTCAATTTAAGTGCAAACAAAGGATATAAGATACCTTGCAACAGTCGTAGGCACATATTTTCATCTAGTGGGGGCAAAAGAATGGCCAGGATGGAGTGCCACAGGAGCAATGTGGGACAGGTAGTGGGAAGGAGTGCCAAGGTGGGGGTAAGCACAGTTGCAGACATGCCCAGCTCTGAGACATTCCAAACAACTGGTTTACTGATCATTACAGAATGTCTCTGGTGCCTCCTGCTCCCTCCCCTCTCCCTGATGCCATCCCACTCGCAGTCTACAATAGAGACTCATCAGAATTAGGTTTATCATCACTCACATGTGTCACGAAATTTGTTTTTTTTTGCAGCAGTACAGATTAATACATGCAATTGCTACAGTATTGTGGAAAAGTCTTCGTCTTACACACACAGGACTTGTGCATAGTATTGCACTCTGAAAGGATGTTTTCTATCAAACCCTTGAGATGGAGTCCAAGTTCTGCTGGATGTAAGCTCAATATAGGAGCAGCAGTGAGAACACAATTAAATGGAAGCACGAATACAACTTACAGGTATTAAACATTAGAGAGGGCAAGCAAAGGTAATATGATGGCAATGGCATGTTTCCCAGGTTGGCAGAACAAAAAGAGTACAATGTCACCTGGAAAGGAATTGTTGACAGAAAATAATCTGGAACTGTCAGAAATCTAAACTAACAATGCAGCATTGTGTCATACAGAGCAGAAAGAAAGTCTCAGGTGTGATCCCAGTCAGTGTGGTATTGGCCGACTTACAGTCGTAATGCCGTGAGTTTGGTTATTTTGCTATTTTGGAACAGAGGGACTAAGAATATTAATGCACATGGCAAAAGAAGAAAGAGCAATATGCCTGTGATACTGACCACTGTCAGATACCCTGACCGTGATAAGTTGTGTGAAGAGTGAGCAGTTCATGACCATGATTCATTAGTTCCTCAACTCACTGCGACTGATGACTACATCCCTGTTAACACTTCCATAACCTCAGCGCATCCCAGAGGGTTTCCTTGACAATTATAATGCTGAAGTGCAGTCACTAGAATGCTTTCTCGTCAGCCAAATTTTCCCACTCTGGCCACTTCCCTCTCCTGCATCAAAACAGCTCTCGCCCACTCCCGGTGCTTCTCCAGTCTCTGTTTATTCATTAGCTACCTGAACATGCACAGCTACCTTAAGCTTGGTTTAATCCTCTTCCAATGGACATGCACTCATGACCCAGCAGGTGGCACCAGATAGGTAAGCAGGATTGGTGCATTGAAAATAGTTGCTTCAGTAAATGTACGGCTACTAGCAACTAAAGGCTCAAATCTGACTAAGACATGAAATATTAAACACTGTAGCCCAACATATCATGAATAAATGTGATATTAAACTGAGCCCCTATTTGTCCCCCCTCCCCCCAAAGTAGACATAACAGATCCTCTAATGCTATTTCAAAGATGATCAAGAAAATATGCTGTACTGACTAACAGCAGCTGCTTAATTGGGCCAAAATATACTGGTCCGAACTAACCAGAATCCACCATACTTTAAAGGGAAAACATAGTCACCGTTGTCCATGGAACCATACCCAGCACAAGTCAGGCTACAGAAATGTAGTGAAGAACACTTAGTGTAAAGGAGGCAGAGGTTGTGCTGATGCTAGAAGTGTCCTTCAGTACTCTGGATTCATGCATATACCAATGCTGGGATGACATCAAAGTTGCTTAGCTCATACTTACAAGGACCTGGAAAAGGGCTACCAGCAGCTGGCTGTTGGCGATGTGGTCGGTATGCAAGATGCCTAGATTAATCCAGCTCATCAGACATCGGAAAACCTTTATCACCAACTTCTCATCATGGCTGCAACGTTCCATGTAGGCTGTCTGGAGAATTTACAGGGTAATGAGTCAAGTTTCTCAATGACATGACAACACAAAAGCTGACACCTTAGAAAGCTAACAAAAACATAGGAAAACGCCCTGCCTGGTCTGTGATAAGTTACATTGATCTGACATTATTAAGCAAATGACTGAACGCAACCACAGCATTGGTGTAAATAGCGTTTGATGGCTGACACAGACCCAGTGAGTTGAAGAGTGTATCTGTACAACTCTAAACATTGGCAGCTAGCCTTCTGCAAGATCTAACTGCAAACAAGAGAAAATTTGCAGATTCTGGACACAGACAAGGACACACACAAAATGCTGGTGGAACGCAGCAGGTCAGGCAGCATCTATAGGAAGAAGTACAGTCGACGTTTTGGGCCGAGACCCTTCATCAGGTCTAACTGAAAGAAGAGATATTAAGAGATTTGAAAGGGGGAGGGGGAGATTCGAAATGATAGAAGACCAGAGAAGGAGGGATGAAGCTAAAAGCTGGAAAGTTGATTGGCAAAAGGGATACACAGCTGGAGAAGGGAAAGGATCGTGGGATGGGAGGCCTCGGGAGAAAAAGGGGGAGGGGAGCACCAGAAGAGGATGGAGAACAGGCAAGGAGTGATTGTGAGAGGTAAAGAGAAAGAAAAAGTAGGGGAAGTAATAAATAAAGAGATGGGGTAAGGGGAGGAGGGGCATTAACAGAAGTTAGAGAAATCAATGTTCATGCCATCAGGTTGAAGGCTACCCAGACAGAATACCAGGTGTTGTTCCTCCAACCTGAGTGTGGCTTCATCTTGACAGTAGAGGAGGCCATGGATTGACATATCAGAATAGGAATGGGACATGGAATTAAAATGTGTGGCTGCTGGGAGATCCTGCTTTCTCTGGCAGACAGTGCGTAGGTGTTCAGCTAAACGGTCTCCCAGTCTGTGTCGGGTCTCATTAATATACAGAAAGCTGCAGCAAGAGCGCCAGACGCAATATATCACACCAGAGATCGGTGGGAAGAAAGCGACAAATGAACAAGGGAGACACATAGTGAGCGATCCCTGCGGAAAGCAGAAGGGTGGGGAGAGGGGGGGAAAGAGGGAAAGGTGTGCTTGGTGGTGGGATCCTGTTGGAGGTGGCGGAAGTTACGAAGAATTATATGTTGGACCCGGAGGCTGGTGGGGTGGTAGGTGAGGACAAGGGGAACCCTATCCCTAGTGGTGTGGCGAGAGGATGGGGTGAGAGCAGATGCGTTTGAGGGCAGAGTTGATGGTGAAGGAAGGGAAGCCCCTTTCTTTAAAAAAGTAAGACATCTCCTCCACCCTGGAATGAAAAGCCTCATCCTGAGAGCAAATGCAGCGGAGACGAAGGAATTGCAAGAAGGGGATGGCATTTTTGCAAGAGGAGGTGGGAAGAGGAATAGTCCAGGTAGCTGTGACTAGGCTTATTGTAGACATCAGTAGATAAGCTGTCTCCAGAGACAGAGAGATCAAGAAGGGGGAGGGAAGTGTTGGAAATGGACCAGGTAAATTTGAGAGCAGGGTGAAAGTTGGAGGCAAAGTTAAAGTAAACAAGCTCAGCATGCATGCAGGAAGCAGCGCCAGTGCAGTCGTCGATGTAGCGAAGGAAAAGTGGGGGATGGATACCAGTATAGGCTTGGAACAAGGACTTGGATTATAGGCTTGTGGAACATCCACAAAGCCAACAAAAAGGTATAGCTGGGACCCATACAGGTGCCCATGGCTACATCTTTAGTTTGGAGGAAGTGGGAGGTGCCAAATGAGAAATTATTAAGAGTAAGGACCAATTCTGCTAGATGGAAGAGAGTGGTGGTAGAGGGGAATCAAAAATGCGGTGAGCTTTGAGATTGGTCATTGGATAGGTTAAAAGATAAGCACAATATCATAGGCCAAAAGGCCTGGATTGTACTGTTTTAAATTTCTGAAACAATTCTGAACAGTGCTGATTTCAACACATTTGTACATACACCTCTAGTATTTTGTGTGCTGTCCAACTAAACTAATTTCCTTTTGGCCTACATAATAACCATATGTTTCCATTTATAATGTATCATTGTAAAGAGTATTTTTGTGCAGGAGCTGTGCTAATATTTTTTTTTAAATTGATTGTATAATGATTTGTTTTGTAATACCTCTTGGCTTTAATTAGGTTTAATTAAAATCTTTAGTGTAGTCAGTACTGGGGTGCTAAACAATTTTCCCCATTGGTGTCAGAATCAAGCACTCCCAAGTAGTTGTTCCAACTGGCAGATGTTGAGTGAGGCTCTCCCTAATGTGCCAGATGCATGCTCCAGCAAGGAGCTTTAACCCTCCAAACCGAGGCCAGAACTATTGGTCTAGCAAAAATTTCATTTAGCAACTGAATATTGAAAGGCCTGGATAGAATGGACGTGGAGAGGATGCTTCCAATATTTTGGAGATGTAGTGTGGAATAAGGCCCTACCTGCCCTTCAAGGCACACGACGAGTAAATCCCAATTTAACCCTAGCCTAATCATGGGACAAATTACAATAACTAATTAACCTACTGATGCAAACACGAGGAAATCTGCAGATGCTGGAAATTCAAGCAACACACAAAATGCTGGTGGAACACAGCAGGTCAGGCAGCATCTATAGCATAGGTGTCAAACTCAAGGCCCGCGGGCCATATCCGGTCCGGCGTACAATTATATCCGGCCCGCGAGATCATTTTAGATAGATCTATTATTTTAATTATTAATGGCCTGGCGATATGAAGCCTATGATTGTAAGTTAATACCAATTATAAAAATAATGCTTGCTCAGCAGTCTTCTTCATAAGAAACGGAATTTGTGAAGTGAAACTCTTTGTAGTTATAGCAGAGACTGAGACACATGAGAACAGGCTGAAAAAACAGAGGCAATGAAAGCTGGGTTCGCTCGCGCCCAACTGATCCGGCCAACATGAAGCTGCATTTTGCCCGATCCGGCCCGTGACCTAAAATGAGTTCGACACCCCTGATCTATAGGAAGAAGTACAGTCAATGCTATGGGCCGAGACCCTTCGTCAGGACTAACTGAAGAGATAGTAAGAGATTTGAAAGTGGGAGGGGGAGGGGGAGATTCAAAATGATAGGAGACCAGAAGGGGAGGGATGAAGCTAAAAGCTGGAAAGTTGATTGGCAAAAGGGATACACAGCTGGAGAAGGGAAAGGCCTAAGGAGAAAGAAAGGGGGAGGGGAGCACCAGAGGGAGGCCATGGATAGACATTCTGATATGACTGTACATGGCCTCCTCTACTGTCAAGATGAAGCCAAATTCAGGCTGGAGGAACACCACCTTATATTCCATCTAGGTAGCCTCCAACCTGCAAAAACATTGATTTCCCCAACTTCCGTTAATACCCCCCTCCCCTTCTTACCCCATCCCTTATTTTATTATATTTTCCCTTTTTTTTCTTCTTTTCTCTTTCTCTTTTTTCTCTGTCCATCTCACAATCACTCCTTGCCTGTTCTGCATCTCCTTCTGGTGCTCCCCTCCCCCTTTCTTTTTCCATAGGCCTCCCATCCCACGATCCTTTCCCTTCTCCAGCCTTGTATCCCTTTTGCCAATCCCCTTTCCAGCGCTTAGCTTCTTCCCTCCCCCTCCTGTCTTCTCCTATCATTTTGGATTTCCCTTCCCTCTTTCAAATCTCTTACTATCTCTTCTTTCAGTTAGTTCTAATGAAGGGCCTCGGCCTGAAACGTCGACTGTACTTCTTCCTATAGATGCTGCCTGGCCTGCTGCATTCCACCATTTTGTGTGTGTTGCTTAACCTACTGAGCGGTATGTCTTTGGACTGTGAGAGAAAACACAAATTCCACGGGCAGGACATACTTATTGATTTCCAAGATGGCAGCGCGACGCAACTTGCAGCGGCTACTCCGGAGCTGATTATCTGTTATTTGTGAAGTGGGGTGCTGTGCGCAATTATAATCGATTGAAAACGGACGTGGGAGCACGGAGGAACATCGGGAAATCTCCAGGAAGACTTTCTTCGTTGCTGCTGCTGAGAGGTCCGGGACTCTGCTGGGAAGAACAGGCCTCCAGTCCTCGGGGTTGCACTGCTGAAGGCCATTGGCGGGGCCGTCTTAATACGCTCGGCAGAGGATGGAGCTCGGAGAAGCTGTGCCGGAGGGGATGGTCGTCGGCTCGGAGGTTTGACAGACTTGGAGTCCACTGCGGTCAGGTCGCTTTCGGTGTGCGCTGCGTCTGCGAGGCTGAGTCGGGCGGCACCGTGGAAGTCCATAGCGGGGGTACTCCCTTCTGCCACCGGCGTGGGATGGCGAGTCTGTTGGGACCATGGGGACTTATGGAAACTGTGTGGTGATTTCTTTTGAACTTAATAGTCCTTTAACTATTTTTACTGTGCCCATGGTCTGTTTTTTTTCAATTATGATATTGTTTTCACTGTTGTAACTATATGGTTTTGTGCAGGCCTTGTAGCTTTAGTTTTTGGTCTTGTTTGTCTGGTGGATTTGGAGCTCCTTTCCAGGGAACGTGCTAAGACGGTAGCGCGATATTAATACGCAGCAGCCTCTCCGGACTCTGAATTGGGGATTGCCAAACGTTACGTGGATTTTCTAGTGTAGTCTGTTTTGTCATACGCTTTTGTGATATCATTCTGGAGGAACGTTGTCTCGTTTTTTTTAAACTGCATTGCATTTGTGGTTTCTAAATGACAATAAACTGAATCTGAATACAAACTCCTTATAGGGGATGCTAGGACTGAACTTCCAACTCCAACACTCAGTTTTAATAGTGTTACGCTAACCGCTATGCTACCGTGGCAATGGTGGGTGAGTCTAGGACCAGAGGGCACACCCTCAGAACAAAAGGACGCCCCATTAGAACAGACATGAGTAACTTCTTTAGCCAGAGTGTGGTGAATCTGTGCAATTCATTGCCACAGACAGCTGTGGAGGCAGTCATTGAGTACATTTAAGATGGTAGGCTCTTGATTAATAAGGCTGTCAAAGGTTACACAGAGAAGGCAGAAGAATGTGTTCAGAGGGAAAATAACTCGGCCACAATTGAATGGTGGAACAGACTCAATGGGCCAAATGGTCTAATTCTACCCCCATGTCATATGGTTTTACAAATATACACAAGAAAACACAAGACATACAAAATGAGATCCCATGCCCACAATGAATTACCAATAAGCCGATCACCAGGCTGGCATGGTACGCCAAGTCCTCAATGACCTCCGTCCTTCGATTAGTACCAATTCGCAGTGAGCGACTATGCACCTCCTCCGGGAGGACAGTTAGAATCTCCAGCAAGAATGGTAGAGCAGATTCATCATTGCCATACCTGGGGCAGACAGCACATGGAGTGAGATTAATCACCCAAAAATAACACATGACATCCTAATCCAGTAAGATTAAACTTGGAAGCGAATTTGAATCTGCCTGAAGCATTAGAGGCGTCCTGTTTCGAGAACTGGATTTGAATCTACCACTAAGCTAAATGTTTCCCCCACTGCCAGCCTCTAGTCCCTTCACAAAGAACACTCATACAAATTTCTCTGTTCCCTTCCTAGTGGTCACAGTTCCATAAACCAACAGTAACATGGAGACAAACAAGAGCAAGAGGAAGTACTGGAAATACTTAGGTCTCTTGCTAATACTTGAGAGCTCCAAGATGCTGCTTGGGACTGTAGATATCCCTCTGAATCTCCTCCATTTTTCTCAGGCCTTGGTGAGACGACTGGAGACATTTTCCCCTCTTAAAAAAGCATGAGGGAGAAAAGGTCTTGACTGAACTTCCATTTTCTGCCCAGGAACTTACAAGAATGGAAATAAAAATATCACAATTTCCTATGGGGTAAAAATATCAAGATTAGGGGAAAAGAATGCTGGGGTACTTTAGGGATGCCTTACTCTATCTAAATCACCACTGGTTAACAGGACAATATGCTGAGTGTTAAAAGCTGACATACTTGGCTTTCAGAACATGAAATATCCTACATCTTGACCATCTTCAGTGACACCTAAATGGACAGTAGTTGAGACTCAGTCGGTACCAGTAAACTGAGCAATTAATAGATCCAGATAAAGTTCCTTCCTCATACATCTCAGATGCCCAACATGAGGAAATATAATGAAACACTAGCAACCAGCAGAAGGCATGTCACCAATATACTCAGTGGCCACCAAATAAACTGTCTACTGACTGTATATCCGTAGCCCATCAACTTGTGTGTTTAGAGATGTTTCTTTACACATTGTAATGCTTTGTGATTTGAGTTACTGTCACCTTCCTGTCAGCTTGAACCAATCTGGATATTTTCCTCTGACTGCTCTCATTAACAAGGTATTTTCACCCACAGAACTACGGCTCACTGGACATTTTTCTGCTTCTTGCTCCATTCTCTCTAAACTTTATAGAGACTTGTGTGTGAAAATCCCAGGAGATCAACAATTTCTGAGATACTCAAACTACTGCCTGGTACCAACAATCATTCTACACTCAAGGTCACTTAGATAACATTTCTTTCCTATTCTGATGTTTGGTCTGACAACAACTGAACCACTTAACCATGCCTGTATACTTTTTCGCTCTGAGTTGCTGCCACGATTGGCTGATTAGGTATTTGCATTAATGAGGTATACAGGTTTTCTAATAAAGTGGCCTCTGAGTGTAAAGGCAATACTCACTTCTCAATTAGTGTCTGGACACAGCTCTTCCACGATGTCATCTGTATGGCAAGGTCTGCAACAGCGAGAGCCAGCTATGATCCAAAGCAGAAAGAAAATGTGAGGAACTACCGTTATGAAAACAGCACGAGAGTAATTTTGGGGTTAATTGATAGCGGACTTTTGCTGCACTATCAAGGCAGCACAAGGTCGTGAGTAACCCACTCTTAGAGGTGTGTTTAAATGTCACTGGGACAAATACTGCAGCTTATAATAACTGAGCAGAAAACAACTGTGAAATTCTATAGCTTTGGACCTCTTCTCAAATAGAAGTAGTCTTAAGATAACTCAATTTTTAAAGTAAAGGTTAATAGGTTCTTGATTAGTAAGCATGTCAAAGGTTATGGAGTGAAGGCACAAAAACAGGGTTGATAGGGATAATATATCTACCGTGGTTGAAAGGTGGAACAGACTGGATGGACCAAATGGCTTAATTCTGCTCCTCTGGTTTATAGTGTCCTTCCCATTCTAATGCACGGGAACAAATCCCTTTAATCAGTCAGTCTCAAGATTAGAATTTAGATCCTAATTCCTGTCTTTGACTAGGTGAATTATCAGATAAGGTTAAGAACTGTTGTCTACCCTACACCAGCCTCAACTGCATCAGAACCCAAAGTGGAAAGGAAGCACTTTTTCTCAAATTTTGTGGAAACTGTGATATGCAGTCAGGGGCATGGAAAATGGAGAGGAAGTTATGACCACCAATGGTCAGTGCAATCTTTAACCACAAGCCTAGTGACAAAAACTAGAAATTGCATAAAGGGAAAAAAAGGCCATGTGACCCATGAGGTTCATGCTCTAGTCGAGATTAACCACATTTTAACATCCAACTCCTTCAGCACGACTTCTATTCTTCTTGCCCATGTCCAGGAGTGGCGCAGTACTATAACAGTTACAGCAGCAGAACCTGGGTTCAATTGCACCACTACTTGGAATGAGCTTGTATAACCATATAACAATTACAGCACGGAAACAGACCATCTCGGCCCTTCTAGTCCGTGCCAAACGCTTACTCTCACCTAGTCCCACCGACCTGCACTCAGCCCATAACCCTCCATTCTTTTCCTGTCCATATACCAATCCAAATTTTTTTTTTTTTTTAAATGACAAAATCGAACCTGCCTCTACCACTTCTACCGGAAGCTCGTTCCACACAGCTACCACTCTGAGTAAAGAAGTTCCCCCTCGTGTTACCCCTAAACGTTTGCCCCTTAACTCTCAATGGAAAAAGCCTATCCACGTCAAGCAGCGTCGAGCGGGCAGTGGAGTCCGTGGGAGCAGAGTCCTGGGCTTTGGCTAAGGGGGAGTCCGTGGAAGCAGAGTCCTGGGCTTTGGCTAAGTGGGGAGTCCGTGGAAGCAGAGTCCTGGGCTTTGGCTAAGTTGGAGTCCGTGGAAGCAGAGTCCTGGGCTTTGGCTAAGGGGGAGTCCGTGGGAGCAGAGTCCTGGGCTTTGGCTAAGGGGGAGTCCGTGGAAGCAGAGTCCTGGGCTTTGGCTAAGTGGGGAGTCCGTGGGAGCAGAGTCCTGGGCTTTGGCTAAGTTGGAGTCCGTGGAAGCAGAGTCCTGGGCTTTGGCTAAGTGGGCTTCGGCTTAAGGGGACTTCGGTAAGCCTGTGTGATTGCTCGCTGAGGGGAAGAAGGTAAGGTCGCTAGGTGCTTTTTTAGAAATTCTATTAATCCAGTTCAGGTATGGGGGAGACAGTCAGAGCAGTGGTGTGCTCCGTATGCAGTATGTGGGAGGTCAGGGTCAACACAGTTGTCCCTGATGACCACACCTGCAAAAGGTGCGTCCAGCTGCAGCTCCTATCAGACCGAGTTAGGGAGTTGGAGCAGGAGCTGGATGAACTACGGATCATTCGGGAGGTGGAGGCAGAGATAGATAGGAGTTATCAGGAGGTAGTCACACCAAAAAACCAAGAAGTAGGCAGATGGGTGACGGTCCAGAGAGGCAGGGGGAGCAGGCAGAGAGAGCAGAGCACCCCTGCGGCCATTCCCATTAACAATAAGTATACCGTACTGGATACTGTTGATGGGGATGACCTACCAGGAATGAGCTGTAGTGGTCCTGCCTCTGGCACAGAGGTTGAACCCTCAACTAGAAAGGGGAGGAGGGAAGAGAAGAGAGCGATAGTTTTAGGGGACTCTATAGTTAGGGGGGCAGATAGGAGATTTTGTGGGGCAGATCGGGAGTCTCGGATGGTATGTTGCCTCCCTGGTGCCAGGGTCCGGGACATCTCAGATCGGGTGCAGGCTATTCTGGAGAGCGAGGGCATGAACCCAGATGTAGTGGTCCATGTAGGGACCAATGATGTAGGTAAGGTGAGTGAGGGGGTCCTGCTTAGAGAGTTCAGGGAGTTAGGAGTGAAGCTGAAAGGTAGGACCTCCAGGGTGACAATCTCGGGATTGCTACCTGTGCCACGTGCGAGTGAGGCGAAGAATAGAATGATTATGCACATTAATACGAGGCTGAGAGCATGGTGCAGGAAGGAAGGGTTCAGGTTTTTGGATAATTGGTCTTTGTTCCAGGGACATTGGGATCTGTTTCGAAGGGATGGTCTACATCTGAACCGGAGAGGTACTAACATTCTTGCAGGAGTATTTGCCAGTGCTGCTCGGGGGGGTTTAAACTAGATGTGCAGGAGGCAGGGATCCAGATCCAGAGGGTTGGTCAGAAGGTGCATGGGGTTAAATGTGTACAAGGTTTGGGTGATCTTGAGAAGGTCATCAAAATTCAGGGTGCAATTTGCCCGATGGAAGTTCAAGGAGCTGGGTTAGGTACAGTAGACAGTGTTTTAAGCAAAGAGAGGAGGAATGGGCTAAGAATTCTATACTTGAATGGGCGTAGTGTCAGAAATAAGACAGATGAGCTTGAAGCTCAGAAGAAAATGAGGAACTACGATATTGTTGGGATAACGGAGACATGGCTGCAAGGGGATCAGGCCTGGGAATTGAGTGTACCAGGGTATACGTGCTATCGTAGAGACAGAAATATGGGAAGAGGGGGTGGGGTGGCCCTGTTGGTGAGGAATGAGATTCAGTCCTTAGCAAGAGGTGACTTGGGAACAGGGGAAGTAGAGTCTGTGTGGATTGAGCTGAGGAACAGTAAGGGTAAAAAGACCCTAATGGGTGTTGGGTACAGGCCCCCAAACAGTAGCGTGGATATTGGGTACAAGTTGATTAGGGAGTTAACATTGGCATGTGCTAAAGGTAATGCAGTCGTTATGGGAGATTTCAACATGCAGGTGGACTGGGAGAATCAGGTAGGTGCTGGACCCCAGGATAGGGAGTTTGTGGAGTGTCTAAGGGATGTATTTTTGGAACAGCTTGTGCTTGAGCCAACCAGGAACGAGGCTATTTTGGACTTGGTGATGTGTAATGAACAGGAATTGATAAGTGATCTTGAAGTAAAGGAGCCATTAGGAAGTAGTGATCATAACATGATAAGTTTTTATCTACAATTTGAGAGGGATAGGGGCAGATCAGAGGTGTCAGTGTTGCAATTAAATAAAGGAGACTACGGAGCCATGACGGATGAGCTGGCCAAAGTTAAATGGGCGGATGCCCTGGCAGGAAAGACAGTGGATCAGCAGTGGCAGATATTCTTGGGCATAATACAAAAGATGCAAATGCAGTTCATTCCAATGAGAAGGAAGGATTCAAAGAGGGGGAAGGGGCCACAGTGGTTGACAAAGGAAGTCAGAGATTGTATAGCATTAAAGAAAAAGAAGTATGACAGGGCTAAGATGAGTGGGAATACAGATGACTGGGAAAGTTTTAAGGAACAGCAGATCTTAACTAAAAAAGCAATACGGAGAGAAAAAATCAGGTATGAGCTCAGTCTAGCCAGGAATATAAAAGGGGATAGCAAAAGCTTTTTTAGCTATGTGAAGAGAAAGAAGATAGTTAAGAACAATGTTGGCCCCTTGAAGAATGAATTGGGAGAAATTGTTATGGGAAACAGGGAAATGGCAACAGAATTTAATGCGTACTTTAGATCTGTCTTCACCAGGGAGGACGCAAGCAATCTCCCAGATGTATGGATGGGCCAGGGTCATAAGATATCAGAGGAATTGAGACAGATTGACATTAGGAAAGAAACTGTGATGAGTAGACTGGTAGGACTGAAGGCTAATAAATCCCCGGGTCCAGATGGTCTGCATCTGAGGGTTCTAAAAGAGGTGGCTCAGGAAATTGCGGATGTATTGGTAATCATTTTCCAATGTTCCTTAGATTCAGGATCAGTTCCTGAAGATTGGAGAGTGGCTAATGTTGTCCCACTTTTCAAGAAGGGAGGGAAGGAGAAAACGGAGAACTATCGCCCTGTTAGCCTAACGTCAGTCGTGGGGAAGATGCTTGAGTCCATTATTAAGGACGAAATAGTGGCACATCTAGATGGCAGAAATAGGATTAGGCCGAGCCAGCATGGATTTACCAAGGGCAAATCATGCTTGACTAATCTGTTGGAGTTTTTTGAGGGTGTAACAAGGATGTTAGACGAGGGTAAGCCAGTAGATGTTGTGTACCTAGATTTTCAGAAGGCATTCGATAAGGTGCCACATAGGAGATTGGTGAGTAAAATCAGAGCTCATGGCATTGGGGGCAGGGTTTCAACATGGATAGAAAACTGGTTGGCAGATAGAAAGCAAAGGGTAGCAGAGAATGGGTGTTTCTCAGACTGGCTGGAGGTGACTAGTGGGGTATCACAGGGCTCTGTATTGGGACCACAGCTCTTTACGATTTATGTCAATGATTTAGATGAGGGCATTGAAAACTATATCAGCAAGTTTGCTGACGATACTAAACTGGGTGGCAGTGTGACATGCGAAGAGGACGTTAGAAGAATACAGGGAGACTTGGATAGGCTGAGTGAGTGGGCAGATACTTGGCAGATGTCATTCAATGTGAATAAATGTGAAGTTATCCACTTTGGAAGCTGGAACAAGAGGGCAGAATATTGTCTGAACGGTGTCGAGTTAGGTAAGGGAGAAATGCAAAGAGACCTAGGAGTCCTAGTTCACCAGTCAATGAAGGTGAATGAGCAAGTGCAACAGGCAGTGAAGAGGGCAAATGGAATGTTGGCCTTTGTTACAAGGGGAATTGAATACAAGAGCAAGGATGTTCTTTTGCATTTGTACAGGGCCCTGGTGAGATCACACCTGGAATATTGTGTACAGTTTTGGTCTCCAGGTTTAAGGAAGGACACTCTGGCAATTGAGGAAGTGCAGCATAGATTCACTAGGTTGATTCCTGGGATGGCAGGGCTGTCTTATGCAGAGAGATTGGAGAGATTGGGCTTGTACACGCTGGAATTGAGGAGATTGAGAGGGGATCTGATTGAAACGTTTAAGATAATTAAAGGATTTCATAGGATTGAGGCAGGAAATATATTCCAGATGTTGGGAGAGTCCAGTACCAGAGGGCATGGATTGAGAATAAGAGGTCAGTTATTTAAAACAGAGTTGAGGAAGAGCTTCTTCTCCCAGAGAGTTGTGGAGGTGTGGAATGCACTGCCTCGGAAGACGGTGGAGGCCAATTCTCTGGATGCTTTCAAGAAGGAGCTGGATAGATATCTGATGGATAGGGGAATCAAGGGATATGGGGACAAGGCAGGGACTGGGTATTGATAGTGAATGATCAGCCATGATCTCAGAATGGCGGTGCAGACTCGAGGGGCCGAATGGTCTACTTCTGCACCTATTGTCTATTGTCAACTCTATCTATCCCCCTCATAATTTTAAATACCTCTATCAAGTCCCCCCTCAACCTTCTACGCTCCAAAGAATAAAGACCTAACTTGTTCAACCTTTCTCTGTATGTTCTCCATTGTGACTATGTTTCCTCCGGATGCTCCGGTTTCCTCCCACATTCCACAGATGTATGAGCCCTTTGGTGAAATGGTCACATGGGTGCAATTAGGCAGTGCACGCTCATTGGGCCGAAAGAGCCAGCTACAATGCTGTACTTCTAGGCGTAAAATATAAATATAAAAATCAACATCCCTTAGACGTATACAGCTCCCTGGGGAAAATTACCTGTGAATTCTTTACTGCCTGTTTTAGTTTGAATATTTATGATCTCAAATTTTAGGGTAAACAGAAGCCAAATCCAGTTGGTGTAGGTGATGAGAAGTGGGAAGCAGTGTCCGATTGTGTCACTTCAAGGGGCAGTACAGGAGCTTGAGCTGCTGCCTCACAGTTCTGCAGGCTATGGGGCTACCTCTCCCTGTGTTCAATCCACATCATAAAGACGTGCTAGATGGAGGGTTAATTGGCCACTGCAAATTGCCTGAGTGTGGGTCAGTAGCAAGGGTTGAAGGACATGTGGGAGAAAGAAAAAAAACCAGGAAACAGTTGGGAGATTGATGGAATTGCTCTCACAGCAATCATAAAAGGATACTTGGACTGTGAACACACTTATAAGGAGCACTGCCACAAGAAAAACAGATTTCAAAGACCCCCATCAATCAGGCCGTGCTCACTTCTATCATCAAGGAGGTAGTACAGGAGCCTTAGGTACCACACCACCACCAGGTTCAGGAACAGTTAATACCTTACAACCATTAGGTTTCTGAACTGTAATGGACCTCCACTCTAATCTGACTCCACAGGCTACAGACTCACTTTCAAGGACTCTACAACTCATATTCTCAGTATTATTTAATTTTTTTTTTAAATCTGCACAATTTGTCTTGTTTTGGATAAGTTTTGTTCCAAGATTTTCATAAATTCTACTGCATTCCTTTATTTTCCTGTAAATTTCAGGAAAATAAAAAAAACTCAAGGTAGTATAGTATATATGTGTGCGTGATAGTGCGCGCGTGCGTGATAGTGCGCGTGCGTGATAGTGCGCGTGCGTGATAGTGCGCGTGCGTGATAGTGCGCGTGCGTGATAGTGCGCGTGCGTGATAGTGCGCGTGCGTGATAGTGCGCGTGCGTGATAGTGCGCGTGCGTGATAGTGCGCGTGCGTGATAGTGCGCGTGCGTGATAGTGCGCGTGCGTGATAGTGCGCGTGCGTGATAGTGCGCGTGCGTGATAGTGCGCGTGCGTGATAGTGCGCGTGCGTGATAGTGCGCGTGCGTGATAGTGCGCGTGCGTGATAGTGCGCGTGCGTGATAGTGCGCGTGCGTGATAGTGCGCGTGTGTGATAGTGCGTGTGTGTGATAGTGCGTGTGTGTGATAGTGCGTGTGTGTGATAGTGCGTGTGTGTGTGATAGTGTGTGTGTGTGTGATAGTGTGTGTGTGTGTGATAGTGTGTGTGTGTGTGATAGTGTGTGTGTGTGTGATAGTGTGTGTGTGTGATAGTGTGTGTGTGTGATAGTGTGTGTGTGTGATAGTGTGTGTGTGTGATAGTGTGTGTGTGTGATAGTGTGTGTATATATACACACACACACACACACACACACACACATACGTACACACACTTCAATAATAAATTTAGTTTGACTTTAATCAGCCACTTATTCACTGCTGTAAGGAATTATAAAACATGCAATTCAAGGATTACCACAAATATTCAGGCACATGAACAGAACAAGTGCAGTGCCAAGTTGCAGAGTCCTAAAGTATGCTTAAAAAATGGGAGGGCAAGATCATTGGACAAGGCAGCAAAATATAGTTCAGTATAGCAAAAGCTGCTTTCAGCATTCTCTGAAGGAACTCAGCAGGCCAGGCATCATCTATGGAAATGAATAAGCAGTTTCAGGTCAAAACACTGAGAGTTTATTAATTTCCCTAGATAAAGCCTGACCTGCTGAGCACCTCCAGTATTTTGTAAATGTTGCTTTGGAGTTCAGCATCTGCAGACTTCCTCAAATGCATGGTTTCAGCATTTTTTTGTTTTTAAGTGGAATACTACGTTTAGGGTGGCTGGGTGGAGATGTGTCACTAACAAAAGAGGCATAAGGCACTTCTTGCAAGGTCTTAGCCTACAAGATGCAGCATCTGCTTAGCCCACACCCCCCCCCCCCCAAAATCCCCAATCAGGGTTACATGAAACCATGGGAGCAAGTGGTGGATGGCTGAACGAGCAGCTGGTATACATCACAAATTCTGGTTCTTTGAAGAGTTAGTAATGGCTGGGGTCACCTGTCTTGTAAAGACACTGTCCAGAAGGCTGCAATGGCAAACCACTTCTGCAGAAAAATTTGCCAGGGACAGTAATGGTCGTAAGACCATGATTGCCCATGTCATACAACATGGCACATGATGATGACAACCACTATGTTTTACAATTTATAGGAGAGATGAAATGTGAAGTGATAAAGTGTCAGCAGGAATGCAATAGGAGAATAGAATGAAAAAGGTAGGTTCCACAGTGCAAGAACAATTAAGCTCAGAGAGGATTCTGAGATTCACCAGCATGCTGTATGCTATTCAGAAATACAGACCAGTTTGGAAAGTCTCTTCAGACTACAGAGGGAATATAGATAATGACCTAATGAGATAGACTTATTGCTGGAGAGTAGCAGGTCACATTTGGTTTCCAAACCAGGGGGACAGAAAGTTAACTGGAAAAGGTTTAAATAAATTGAAGACATTTCCTGTTTAAAGTTGAGAAGTTCAGGAATGCATTAAGTAATTAAATGGCATTGGCCTATCAGTTAAGATATTAAAGAAAAAAAAACATCAGAGGGCTGGACTAACATCACAGATAAGAATTCAAATCCCACAAGGGCATTTCTGGGATTTAAATTCTGTTTGTACTCTGAAAATTGTTTTTAAAAAAAGCAAACATTGCAAGTAGAAAACACCACAAAGTTTGTTAAAACATAAAACAGTATAGCACAAATCAGACCATTCAGCCCATGATGTTGTGCTGACCTATGTACACCTATCCTACGATCAGTCTAACCCTTCCCTCGTACACAGCACATAACTCTCCATTTTCTTATATTCACTTGCCTAACAGTCTCTAAAATGTCCCTATTGTATCAAGCACCACACCTGACAGTGCATTCCACACACATACCATACGTACCTGTGTCATCTTACATTCACCTTCCATGGATGTTCTCTGGTATTGTGCTCCAAAGAAAGGAGGCCTAGCTCATTCAATCTTTCCTCATAAAACATGTTCTCTAACCCAGGTAACATTCTCTGCATACTCTAAAGCCTCCACTTCATTCCTATAAGGCAATCAGAACTTAACACAATACTCTGAGGTTTAACCTGAGCTTTAGAGTGCTGTCCTTTCAATATTGCACAGTAATCTACAACAGCTTTCTGTACTACCCACAATACCACCAAACTTCATACCATTGCAAACTCACTAACCTGTTTTTCCACTTCTGCCTCCAAGGCATTTATAAAAATCACAAGAGTGTGGGTGCCAGAAAAATTCTGTTAACACCACTAGTCACTAACTTCCAGGCTAAATATACTCCGCTTACTACTACCTTTAGCCTTCTGTGGGCAAGCCAATGCCACTCGGCCAAGTTTTCACGCTTCAGGCCTTTCTGAATGAGCTTGCTATAGGAAACCTTGTCAAGCAACTTACTACGATCATATACACCACATCTACCTTCACAATCTGCTTCATTAACTCAGTCAGGCTGGTGAGGTATAACCTGCTCCTTATAACGCCATGCTGAGTATCCCTATTAAGACTGTTTCTCCAAAAGGTCATACATCCCTTTTCTAAGAACCTTCTCCAATAGTCTGCCCACCACTGACCTAAAGCTCACTGCTCCCTGGATTACTCATACTACTTTTCTTGAACATCTGCCATCCTTAAAATCTCTGGTACTACACCTGCTGCCAAGGATGCAACAATCATCAATGTCCTAGCAATCATTTTCTTTGCTTTCTGTAGTAGCACTGGTTAAATTCCACCTGGCCCCAAGGACTTACCTATACTAATGTTTTTTTCCCCAGAGGTTCCAACACTGCCTCTTTCTTGATCTTTACATGCTCAGCACAGTGAGCTGTTCTACACTGACCTCACAGTTGTCAAAACCCGTCTACTGAATACTGAAGTGAATTATTCAAAAAGGACTCTCTCTGTTTGTGGGGACTTTTCCCTAAGCAGTCTAACACTCAGTCTAGATATTCACCTGTTGCTTATGTATGTTTTCTGTTTACAGCTATCCAGTTCATTGATGCACTTGAGAAAAAGCTAGCCACCTTATCCTGTCGAACCTTTCCGTGACTCCTCATCAAATACCCTTCACATGTCAACTCTTAAATATCTCCTGAAATGGCCTGGCTGTACAACCACTCCTTTCTCAAAGAGCAAGAGGAATGGGTAAACTATTCTGGTCTGGCCAGATCCTGAAAAAAGGATTTTTAAGTAGCACAAGCGAGCAAAGCCAAGCACAAAACATAATTTAAAAATTTATCAAAGAAAATCCAACAGTCAGATATGGGAAATAATATGATACAGGACAAGAGAAAATGGAAAGAGTGAAGATTTACAAGAATATTGCTGGGACTCGAATGAACAAGTTACAAAGAGAGAAGGCTAGTACTACTTCTTGAAGACTGTGGGGTGACCTCACACAGGTGTATAAAATCACAAAGGCACAGGCAGGGTGAATTTTTCCCAGGCCAAGGAAATCAAAATCTAGAGAAGGCACAGGTGAAAAAGACACACTGACCCCAACATCCAGCTCCTTCAAAGTTCCTACACATGATACCTGTGTGACAATGGCCTGGGACAAGTCCTTCAGGCTCTCCAGATGTGTGAGCAGTGAATCACGAAGTGACGAGTGCATCTCAGGGGGCAGCTCGTAAAATGAATACTGGATTTTCATCTTCATAGTCTGGGCAGCGAAGTAGCACGACTCGATGTCACGCTGGAGTCTCAACAGCTGGTCGGATATCTGCCATGAGAACATCTGGCCAGTAGAAGAGAAGAAACAGGAAATTGTTAAAACTGACCACAGCAGCTGAAATTTAACAGTCTTCAGAAGTTGATACGAGACATTTAATTTGTCCAATCCTTAAATTTCTTTTACTGAAATACTTTTAGACATGGAATTGGTGTTGATTTACTGTTATCATGTGCAGTGAGATAGTGAGTAGCTTTAGTTTGTGCGCCACCCAGATCATGACAAGTACCACTGTTCCCTCTAAGCCAATTCTCTTTTCTATAATGTTGATATGAAGAGCAGCACAGTTCTCAGGCCGGGTAAGAATTTACAGCAAATTCATTTATTTAATTAACTTCCACTATCTGGAAAGCTGGTGGGGAAAAAAACTACACTTCAACATAATAAACCACCTTTGGTATATGTCACCTGTCTCGTCCCTCAATACATCATCTTCAGGGACCGCTGTGAAAACAAGCATTTTGCCAAAATTCTGAGAGATATAAACAATGAACACAATCAATTCTGGAAGGTGACAGGGGCTGAAGTTCATCAGCCAGGACAGAAATGACAAGGGAGCCCTGTGCTTTATTCTGGTTCTTGTATCAATTTTCAATAAAGAGAAAAACTGCAATGTTGCCACAAAAGGTAAATTCACCAAAGTTATGGACACTACTGGTTTTGATATTAAAATATATCTTGGTAAGCATCATTGGCGCCACACTCGTGATTAGTCAGTGCTGTCTAATTGATCAGATCTCACCGGCTGTTCAAATGGACAGTTTTGGGTTTCAGACCCTAATTTTCTTGAGGTAAAATAAGTACAACAATGAAGCGTGGAGAGCTGGAACTGCGCTTAATGTTAATTCAAGTCTGTAAAGATACATTTCTTCTCTTAGACCACAGACCAACACTGGGCTGCAACACAGATCTACATTGTATATTGAACTCACCGACTTTTGGAATTCACCCAGCCAGGCTGAAGCTCTCTCTTTACCCTGTGGATCTGGATGATGGTATAAAGCTTGAACAGCTTGATAGACAGAATCTAAACTGACCTCCCCCTCCATTCTGTGATCTGGAAGTCAATGTCAACAGATGGATAAATTATTAAACAAGCTTGCAACTCAAACGGTGTTTTCTTCGGGCACGTTACATCCCACTGTGCACAGCATCCTTCTTTGCCCTTGTATGTACTGATCAAGCCTGCTAGCCAGTCTCCATCAGTTGAAGAATAGCTGTGATAGATTGATTCAGCCTCAGCACAGCAGTGGCTACTCATCAATGATGAACTCGGCCATTAGGTACTTGTGACTGTTTAGGTATTTGTGAGTCACACATACAATAGTCTCATAAGCCATAACAAAATCTCTCACTCCAGTTATCTATGTACAAATTAATGTAAGCAGTAGAATCCACTGATACAAAATTTTAGATCAAAAGAGAAGACAGGAATTAACAAGTCTTTTTGAAACTTGCGTGCGTAAAATTCAAAGTAAATCAAAAGCATTCTTACAAATGCAGCAAAAGAATTCATTGAGAATTGTTGGCTCAGTTTTCATGAGTTGGACAGTAGCTAACACAAGCAGCTGGTGGTTTATCATCCCAGCATCTCTTGGGTCATAACTAATGCATTTCAGAATTAGTTTTACTATCACTGGCATGTGACTTGAAATTTGTTAACTTACCAGCAGCATTTCAATGCAATACATAATATAGAAAAAAAAACATAATAAATCAATTACAGTATAGCTATATTGAAAAGATTAAAAATCTTGCAGAAAACAGAAATACTATATACTAAAAAAGTGAGGTAGTGTCCAAGGGTTCAACGTCCATTTAGGAATCGGATGGCAAAAGGGAAGAAGCTGTTCCTGAATAACTGAGTGTGTGCCTTCAGGCTTCTGAACCTCCCACCTAATGGTAATAGTGGGAAAAGGGCATGCCCTGGGTGCTGGAGGTCCTTAATAATGGACGCTGCCTTTCTGAGACACCGTTCCTTGAAGATGTCCTGGGTACTTAGGCAAAATGGAGCCAACTAAATTTACAACTCCCTGTAGCTTCTTTCAGCCCTCTGCTATAGCACCCCTACTCCCATACCAGACAGTAATGCAGCCTATCAGAATGCTCTCCACAGTACATCTATAGAAGTTTTGGAGTGTATTCATTGACATGCCAAATCTCCTCAGACTCCTAATGAAGTAAAGCCACTGTCTTGCATTCTTTATAACTGCATCGCTATGTCGGGATTAGGTTAGATCCTATGAAATCTTGATACCTATTAACTTGAAACTGCTCATTCTCTCCACTCTCTATGATGATTGGTATGTGTTCCTTTGTCTCGCCCTTCCAGAAGTCCATAATCAGCTCTTTCATCTTAACTGACGTTGAGTGCCAGGTTGTTGCTGTGACACCACTCCACTAGTTGGCATATCTCACTCCTGTACGCCCTCTCGTCACCACCTGAGATTCTACCAACAGTGGTTGTATCGTCAGCAAATTTATAGATGGTGTTTGAGATATGCCTAGCCACACAGTCATGGGTATATAGAGAGTAGAACAGCGGGTTAAGCACGCACCAGAGACGCACCAGTGTTGATCATCAGCGAGGAAGAGATGTTACCACCAATCCGCACATATTGTGGTCTTCTAGTTAGGAAGTCAAGGATCCAATTGCAGAGGGAGGTATAAGGGCCTAGGTTCTACAACTACTCAATCAAAATTGTGGGAATGATGGTATTAAATGCTGGCTATAGTCGATGAACAGCATCCTGACATAGGTGTTTGTGTTGTCCAGGTGGTCTAAAACCTTGGGCAGATTGCATCTGCTGTTGACATATTGTGGTGATAGGCAAATTGCAATGGGTCCAGGTTCTTGCTGAGGCAGGAATTCAGATTAGTCATGACCAACATCTCAAAGCATTTCATCACTGTAGATGTGAGTGCTACTGGGCAATACTCATTAAGGCAGTTCACATTATTCTTCTTAGGCACTGTTGCCTTTTTTGAAGCAAGTGGGAACATCTGCCCATAGCAGTGAGAGGTTGAAAATCTCCTTGAATACTCCCACCAGTTGGTTGGTACAGGTTTTCAGAGCCTTACGAGGTACTCCTTTTGCTTTGCGAGGGTTCAGTCTCTTTAAAGACAGCCTAACATCAGCCTGAGACAGAGATCACAGGGTCATCAGGTGCTGCAGGGATCTTCACAGCTGTAGTTGTGTTCTCCCTTTCAAAGTGGGAATAGAAGGCGTTGAGTTCATTTGGTAGTGAAGGATCGCTGCCATTCATGCCACTGGGTTTTGCTTGTAGGAAGGAATGTCTTGAACACACCCAAGGTATTGTGTGTCTACTGAAGAGAAACTCACATCTGCTCAAGAGATATGAGAAACAAAATGAAGACAGAGCAGTGTAATGAATGTGGTGACAAGATTCCCCACGTAGGCACATTCAAAAGGTCAAGAGGCATGGGATCCAGGGAAACTTGGCTGTGTGGATTTAGAAATGGCTTGTCTACAAGGCAGAAGATGAAGCCCAGAGGTCGGTGACCAGAGGTATTCTGCAGCGATCTGTCCTGGGACCCCTGCTCTTTGTAATATTTGTAAATGACTTGGATGAGGAAGTGGAAGGGTGGATTAGTAGGAGATGCAGGTGTCATGAAGGTTGGTGGTGTTGTGGATAGTGTAGAAGGTCATCATAAGTTACAAAGGGACATTGACAGGGTGCTGAACTAGGTTGAGAAGTGGCAGGTGCAGTTGATAGAGATACCATGCACCAAGCTGATAGAATGGTTAAGAAAGCAAATTGTCATTAATCAGGGGATTGAGTTCAAAAGCAGCAAGGTAATGCTGCAGTTCTACAAACCTGTGGTTGGGCCAGCTGGAGTATTATAGTTAGTTCTGATCATCTTGTTATAGAAATGATGTGGAATCTTGAGAGGGTGCAAAAGAGATTTACCAGGATGCTACCTCGATTAGAGGGCACATGTCCTGAGTGAACCAGGGGTTTTCTCTGTGAAGTGAAGGAGGATTAGAGATGACTTGACAGAGGTGTACAAAATGATAATAGGCATTGATAAAGTATATAGGCAACACCTTTTGACCCCAGGGCAGAAATGGCTAACACAAGAGGGGATTATTTTAAGATGATTGGAGGGAAGTATCAGAGGTAGGCAAGAGTGCTGCCAGGGGTGGTGATAGAAGCAGATACATTAGGGATATTTGAGACTCGTAGTTAGGCAAATGAAAGAAAAATAGAGAGCTATGGGAGAGGGAAGGGTTAGATTGAGAGGTTAAAGGTTGGCACATCAGGAACCTGAGGGCCTGTATTCTATGTTTTGGAGAACATTCATCTTATCAGGGAGGTGGGACTTCCGAAGCTCTGACCAAGTGCATCCTCGGACTTTGTGGGAAACCAGAGCGGAAAGTAGAGAGGCTCACGCTGAGATAGTCGCTTCATCGTTAGCTTGTGAATGTTGTTCCATTGTTTCAAGAAGTAGAAGCAAGTAAAAGTTTAGGGGTCTACAGACCAGTCATCCTGACATCAGGAGTGGGGAGGTTGCTGAAGATAATTCTGAGGGACAGGATCTGCCAGCACAAACCATCAACACTGCCCTCAACCGCATGTCTGCTCTCACCCCATCCTCCTGCCACCCTACCTGGGATAGGGTTCCTCTTGTCCTCACCCACCAGCCTCCGCGTCCAGCTCAGAATTTTCTGGAACTTCCACCATCTCCAACTGGATCCCACCACCAAGCACCCCTTTCCCTACCCACTACTTTTTGCTTTCCGCAAGGATTTATGCGACTCCCTGGTTCATTCATCCCTTCCCTCCTGCCACTTATCCTTCTAAGTGGGTCACATGCTACACCTGCCCCTACAGCTCCTCCCTCACTACCATTCAGGGCCCTCGTCCTTCCAGGTGAGGCAACACATCACCTGTGACTCTGTTGGGGTCATATACTGTGCCTGGCACAGCCTCCTGGATATCATTGAGATCCGATGTAGATTGCCGAGCACCGACACTCCCATCTAACAGAAGCTGGATCTCCTGCTAGCCACCCATTTTAATCCCACCTCCCATTCCAATATGCTAATACATGGCTTCCTCTACTGTCGCAATGAGCTAGGCCACACTCAGGTTGGAGGAACAAGTCCTTATATTCCGTCTGAGTAGCCTCCAAACTGATGGCATGAATATAGATTTCCTGAACTTCTGGAAATGACCCTCCCCCAGCATTTCCCAAGCCCCTTTCCCTCTCCCTTTCCCTGTGCCTTCCCATTGTCTCCCTTTTCTTTTTTCCCACGACCTTCTGTCCTCTCCTCTCTCCCTTCTCCAGCCCTGTATCTTTTTCACCAATCAACTTCCCAGCTCTTTACCCCATCCTTCACCCCTCCCGGTTTCACCCATCACCTTGTATTTCTCTCACCTCCCCCATCTTTTTTTCTACAGTGCTGCCAAAGGGTCTCAGCTCAAAACATTGACAGTACTTTTGTCCATAGATGCTGCCTGGCCTGCTGAGTTCCTCTAGCATTTTGTGTGTGTTCTTAGGATCTACCAGCATTTGGACAGACAGAATCTAAATAGGAGTTAGTATGGCTTTGTACATGGGAACTCATGCTTAACAAAACCTCTAGAGATGCTTTTTTGAAGAAACCAAAAAGGAAGATGAGGGTAAGGGAGTGGACATTGTCTATTTGCATTATAGCTAGGGCTTTTAACAAGATCCCACATACAAGGCTGGCCTGGACTGTGGGATCCTGGTTGATTCTAGTCAAGTGGATTCAAAGTTGGCTCAGAGGTAGGAAGCACCGGTGACTGGTAATGTGCCGCTGAGGTCAGTGTCGGGATTATAGTTGTTACTTATATGAATGGACTGGATACAAATGCACAGGCTTGATCAGTAAATTTGCAGATGACACAAAAGTTACAGGATTCTTTGATAGGGAAGATTATTGTACATTACAAGGGGCTCTTGATCAGTTACAGAATTAGGCCAAGGAGTGGCAAATGGATTTCAATACAGTTGAGCTCAAGGTAATGTCGCTTGGAAACCCAAACCAGCATCACATTTGTGCTCTGAGTGCTAGGACACCAGGGAGTATAATGAAATGGAGGGACCTAGGGACACGAATGCAAAGTTCATTAAATGCAGCATTGTAGCTGGACAGTATGGTGAAAATTATGTTATACAAAGGGGCTTCCCTTCTTCCACCATCAACTCTGCTCTCAAACGCATCTCTCCCATTTCCCGCACATCTGCCCTCACCCCATCCACCCGCCACCCCACTCGGGATATGGTTCCCGTTGTCCTCACCTACCACCCCACCAGCCTCCAGGTCCAACATATAATTCTCCGTAACTTCCATCACCTCCAACAGGATCCCACCACCAAGCACATCTTTCCCTCCCCTCCTTTTCTGCTTTCTGCAGGGATCACTCCCTATGCGACTCCCTTGTCCACTCTTCACCCCCCATCCCTTCCCACTGATCTCCCTCCTGGCACTTATCCTTGTAAATGGAACAAATGCTACATCTGCCCTTACACTTCCTCCCTCACCACCATTCAGGGCCCCAGACAGACCTTCCAGATGAGGCGACACTTCACCTGTGAGTCAGCTGGTGTGGTATACCGCGTCCAGTGCTCCCGGTGTGGCCTTTTATATATTGGTGAGACCCGACACAGACTAGGAGACCGTTTCACTGAACACCTACGCTCGGTCAGCCACAGAAAGCAGGATCTCCCAGTGGCCACACATTTTAATTCCACGTCCCATTCTGATATGTCTATCCATGGCCTCCTCTACTATCAAGATGAAGCCACACTCAGGTTGGAGGAATAACTCCTTATATACCGGCTGGGTAGCCTCCAACCTGATGGCATGAACATTGACTTCTCTAACTTCCGTTAATGCCCCTCCTCTCCTTCTTACCCCATCCCTGACATACTTAGTTGTTTGTTTTTTTTCTCTCTTTCGGCCCATCACTCTGCCTGTTCTCCATCTCCCTCTGGTGCTCTCCTCCCCCTTTCTTTCTCCCTAGGCCTCCTTTCCCATGATCTTTTCCCTTCTCCAGCTCTATCACTTTTGCCAATCACCTTTCCAGCTCTTAGCTTCACCCCACCCCTTCCGGTCTTCTCCTATCATTTCACATTTCCCCCTCCCCCTCCTACTTTCAAATCTCTTACTATCTTTCCTTTCAGTTAGTCCTGACGAAGGGTCTCGGCCCGAAATGTCGACAGTGCTTCTTCCTATAGGTGCTGCCTGGCCTGCTGTGTTCCACCAGCATTTTGTGTGTGTTGTTTGAATTTCCAGCATCTGCAGATTTCCTCATGTTTACCATGGAGGCCTTCATTAATCCAGACAATGAGTTGGGACATTGGATTGTACAAATATCATTCTTGAAGTAGCAGAACTGTGTACAGTTTTGGTCACACTGTAATAGGAAGATGTGATTCAACCGAAAAGAATGCAGAAAAGATTTACAATGATGCTATCATTACTAGAGGGCCTGGGGCCGGCCAGATCTGCTCTCAGAAAATGTTTAAGTTTACATGAGACATTTAGATCAGGTGGGTAGTAGCAACCTTCTGCTCTCC
This sequence comes from Hypanus sabinus, assembly GCF_030144855.1. Classification (NCBI taxonomy): domain Eukaryota; kingdom Metazoa; phylum Chordata; class Chondrichthyes; order Myliobatiformes; family Dasyatidae; genus Hypanus; species Hypanus sabinus. The sequence continues at coordinate 35,724 of NW_026779922.1, forward strand.
CCCCCCACCCCCACCCATAGGACAGGGTGTCCAGATTTAAAAGAAACTTGAGAAGCAACTTTTTCCACAGAAAGGCTGGTGAGTACATGGAACGAGCTGCCAGAGTGAGGGGTTGGGCAAGGTACAGTAGCATCATTTCAGAAGCACTTAGGTATGTGGAAGGCTGGGGCTTGGAGGGATATGGGCCAAACACAGGAAATTGGGATGAGCTGGGTAGACACTGATCAGCACAGACTCATTGAACTGCAGAATCTGATTCAATGCTATATTGCTCTATGACACAAATAGATGTTTTACATAAATCCAATTTTGTGAACTAATATTCTCAGGGAAGAAAATCTGTTTTAATCTTTGATGGACTCTGTATCTGTGCTACTCTAAACCAGGGTCTTGGTATTGGCCTATGGCATAAATAAAAACCAGGAATCCCTGCCCTAAACCCACCAATGCGGCCAACTCTTCAGCCCGTCAGGTGTGTCCCGACCGACCCTTTAAAATTATTCCTGCAGCAATCCTATTCTCCTCACGCTCACATCAACTCTCCACACCTTCACTAGGTAAGTAGTAAGTTCCACTACTTACCCACATACTAGATAGAGACAAAATATAATGACCAAGTAATCCATCAACTCACATGTCTCTGGGATATGGGAGACAACCATGTAATCACTGAGACAACATGTAATCTTTGAACACACAGTACCTGAAATCAGGACTGAGCCCAGGTCTCACTGCTACCAGACAGCAAATTCGTGCCAATGTACTGCACCTGATCAATTCCAATCACATTGCTTCTGAGGCAGCACAATAGCATAGCAGTTAGCACAATGCTTTTACAGTGCCAGTGACCTGGGTTCAATTCCACTGTGGCCTTTAAGGAGTTTGTATGCTCTCTCCGTGACCAGGTTTTCCCGTTTCCATCCACATTCTAAAGATTAGCAAGTTAATTGGGCACAAGTGTAATTGGGTGGCACGGGTTCATTGGCCATAAGGACCTGTTACTGTTTGTATCTTTAAGTGAATGACTAAAATGCGACAGAAAAATATGTACAGAGTACTCACTCTGGCTTAGAGCACAAGTTTCCTTAACACCAGACCCAACCACTTCAAAGCTCTCTGCTTCTTTCTGGACACCAGACCCACCAGTTCTCCTCCATCTAGAAGAAATGGTCTCTCTCAATAATTTCTCCTTCAGCTCCTCCTTCTTCCTTCAAACAAACGGTGCAGCCATGAGCACTCACATGGGTCCCAGCTATGCCTGAACGTGGAACAGTCCATGTTCCAAGCCTACAATAGTATCACTCCCCAACTTCTCGTACAGTACATCAATGACTGCATTGGTGCTGCTTCCTTAAGCTCGTACACTTCATCAACTTTGCCTCCAACTTGCATCCTGCTTTCAATTTTACTTGGTCCATTTACGACACCTTCTTCCCCTTTGTCTCTATCTCCATCTCTAGCGAGAGCTTATCTACGGATATCTTTTATAAACTTTCTGATTCTCAGAGGGCTGTACCTCTTCCCACGCTGTAATTTGTAAAATGCCAACCTTTTCACTCCATCTCTGCCATATTTATTCTCAGGATGAGGCTTTTCAATCCAGAACTAAGGTGATGTTCTCCTCCTTCCTCCACCATCAATGCTGCCTCACCCACATCTCTTACATTCTGCGCATGTCTGCCCTCACCCCATCCACCTGCCACTCCACCGGAGACAGGGTTCCTCTAGTCCTCACCTACCATCCCACTAGCCCTACCTCCAGCACTTAATTCTCCATAACTTCTGCCATCTCCGATGAGACCCCACCACCAAGCACATCTTTCTGCTTACAACAGGGATTGCTCCCTACACAACTCCCTTGTCCATTCGTCCCTGCTCACTGATCTCCCTCCTGGTACTTATACTTGCAAGTGGAACTCACCGTTACATGTCCTCCCTCACTACCATTCAGGGCCCCTTCCAGGTGAGGTGACAATTCACCTATAAGCTCGAGTCATCTAATGTACCTAGAGCTCCTGCATATTGGAGACCAGACACAAATTGGGAGACGGCTTCGCCAAGCACCTACACTCCATACGCCAGAATAAGTGGGATTTCCTGGTGGCCACTCATTTTAATTCTACTTCCCATACTGACATGTTAGTGCATGACCTCCTCTACTGCTGTGATAAGGCCACTCAGGAGCAACACCTTATATTCCATCTGGGTAGCCACCAACCTAATGGCATGAACATCAATTTCTCGAACTTCCAGTAATTACCCCCCACCACCGTTCTCATCTCCCTCTCTCACCTTATCTCCTTAACTGCCCAACACCTCCCACTGGTGCTCCTCCCCCTTTCTTCCATAGTCTTCTGTCCTTTCCTGTCAGAATCCCTTTTCTCCAGCTCTTTATCTCTTCCACCAATCGACTTCCAGCTCTTTACTTCACCCCTCCCCATTACCTGCCACCTTTTACTTCTTCCTCCCCTTCCCCCACCTTCTTACTCTGACTTCCCATCTTTTTTTCTCTGATCCTGATCAAGGGTCTCGGCTCAAAACCATTTATTCTTTTCCATAAATGCTGCTAGCCTGCTGAGTTCCTCCAGTTTTTGTGTGCATTGCCTTTATTTTCTATGTCTCAGTTAACAAAAGAGAGCATCCCAAATGATTTGTGCCTTTATCCGTTTTCTGTGAGTTTACAAATCAGTAAATTATCTAATTAATAGAATAATAGTTCATAAAATGCTTTTCACAACCTAAGGAGTGTCTTGAGATTAGCAGAGAGGAGAAGCAGACAGAGCAAGAGGATTAAAAAAAATTAAAACACTTGTTCAGACTTGTGTAGTGATGTTCAGCAAGACAAAAATTAGCTGCAGAAACTCACCACATAGGCCCGCACCCAACAGATCCTACCAGAAATAAAACGGTTCTGACTGCAACTGCCTGGTGTCTGTGGTTTTGATGTTAAACCAAGATCAGCCATCCCTGTTACTAACCACCCCTACCCTCCAGCAGTCAGCAAGGTGCTCGGGGAGGTGCAGCCCTTGTTACACCTTCACAATACTACCCAAGTGGGTTGTGCAGACTTGGATACTGAGTATATTCAAACTGAGACTGACAGAGATAAGGGATTTGATGGTTGTTAAGTTTGTATATGTCTACCATCCTGATGATGGTTAACTCAAATATTGTGAATAAAATATTTTATTCATGATTTAGAAACAGCTCCTTCCCACTGTGCCAGATTTCAGAACAGCCCACCTTACTTTTTCACTATTTATGTCTCCTTGTACCTTACAGCAATTATGTCTTGCATTGTACTGCTGCCACACAAAAAAATTCATGACATAGCAATGATAAAAAGTTGAGACTGAGATTATAATGGAACTGCAACCTTCCATTCAGTCACATAAGGCACGTATTACCTGACACAAGTTGTAAAGTGCAAGTTGCTATCTGCTCCACAGAGAAAAAAAACTAAAATGAACCGTTGCTTTTCTAAACGTTAACAACGCTTCCCCCACCCCTTGGCAAACAGTACTGTACTTAGTAGACTCACTGCCTGGTAACATGGTTATGAATCCCGGGACTGGTCTACTGTCATTCAATAAAACACTCACTCGCTGCCCATTATCCCGGGCACACAGTGTTTTTGGTTCGGGCTGGGATTATGGCCACGGTTCGCTACATTACAACTGTGGACACGCAGCCGTCCCACCACACCCCGTGTACCCATGGCTAACACCTTACCCTTCCATCGGGTCGCCCAACCCACTAATCATGGGTTCTTGCTGCGTGCGAGGTGGGGCGGGTGATCCTGGCCTCACGCCAAAGCCACGGCCGCCAGGTAGTTGCACTCAGAGCCCTATTATTTCTAGAAGGTTCGGCTGGGTGGAGGCGCCGGTTGAGGGCCCACCCGGAGGCGTCCCCGGTTTGTGACGAAACCCTCGGCCATGGGCCCCTCTGCCCCGAGCTGAGCCCCGTCTCCCCCGTGACCACGATACCCGCTCACCTCTCAGCGGATCCCGGCCGTCCCGTCGCTGCGAGCCGCTCCGACCACCAGCTCCGCCGCGCGGCGCCGCGTGATGACCTCACGTAAACGATCCGCCCCCGGATCGGCCGTCCTAGCCTTCTTATTGGTCTCCACTCAGTGATTGACGTGGCCAAACCGTCCACCTTTCGCCCATTGGACTGCTTACATTTTATTGATGCAAGGTCTCGGCTCGAAACACCGATTGTGCACTCTTTTCCACTGGTGCTGCCTGAACGGCTGAGTTTCTCCAGCATTTCGTGTGTGCTGCTTCGGATTTCCAGCATCTGCAGATTTTCTTCCGTTTTAATTGATAATTGGCGCGCTCCGTAGATGCTACGTTCTGGTTGGACCATGTAAACGTCAATCACCTATGCAGCCTCAATTACAGAGACGTCATCAATTATTGATTGGTTAATGCTTGCCAGAGTCGCGAATCTCTTCCATCCTATTGGGGAACACGGAGTTCAATCAAATACGTCGCCGCCTCCTCCCTTTCCAGAAAGTCGTTTATTTTATAATTGAAGCAATTCTGTTGCAACTTCTTTTGAAAAAAAGAAAGCAACATGATCTTGCGAATTAAAAACATCGGAACTGGCATTAGGCCTCCGACATTCTTTATTCCCTTGGCTCTGAGCGAGGTGCCAAAGTGCACGCGTCGTCCCGAGCAACACACACAAATACAGTGTGTTGGAGCAGCTCAGCGCAGGCAGTATCCACCCTTCCTCAGGATGAAAGATGGGGACGGGAAGAGGACAAACCAGGTGGGGGTGAAAGGTAAAGGACTGGAGGAGGAGGAGGAATTTGATAGCAGAGGATTGTAATCCCTTTCAATCAGGGTCACTGGGCCGTCTTCGCGGCAATAGACGCCCATCGTCTCTAAAATGGTTTTATGCCAACCCTTTGGTGTGTATTGGTGCAATATCCTTGATCCTTTAGAATTTTCTCTATTTCTGCATAAATATAACCTAAAATGTGACAATAGACAATAGGTGTAGAAGTAGACCATTCGGCCCCTCGAGTCTGCACCGCCATTCTGAGATCATGGCTGATCATTCACTATCAATACCCAGTCCCTGCCTTGTCCCCATATCCCTTGATTCCCCTATCCATCAGATATCTATCTAGCTCCTTCTTGAAAGCATCCAGAGCATCGGGCTCCACCATCTTCGGAGGCAGTGCATTCCACCCCTCCACAACTCTCTGGGAGAAGAAGCTCTTCCTCAACTCTGTTTTAAATAACTGACCTCTTATTCTCAATCCATGCCCTCTGGTACTGGACTCTCCCAACATCTGGAATATATTTCCTGCCTCAATCCTATCAAATCCTTTAATTATCTTAAACGTTTCAATCAGATCCCCTCTCAATCTCCTCAATTCCAGTGTGTACAATCCCAATCTCTCTGTGTAAGACAGCCCTGCCATCCCAGGAATCAACCTAGTGAATCTATGCTGCATTTCCTCAATTGTCAGAATGTCCTTCCTCAAACCTGGAGACCAAAACTGTACACATATTCCAGGTGTGGTCTCACCAGGGCCCTGTACAAATGCAAAAGGACATCCTTGCTCTTGTACTCAATTCCCCTTGTAATAAAGGCCAACATTCCATTTGCCCTCTTCACTGCCTGTTGCACTTGCTCATTCACTTTCATTGACTGATGAACTAGGACTTCTCGGTTTTCTTTGCATTTCTCCCTTACCTAACTCTACACCGTTCAGACAATACTCTGCCCTCTTGTTCCTGTTTCCAAAGTGGATAACTTCACATTTATTCACATTGAATGACATCTGCCAAGTATCTGCCCACTCACCCAGCCTATCCAAGTCTCCCTGTATTCTCCTAACGTCCTCTTCGCATGTCACATTGCCACCCAGTTTAGTATCGTCAGCAAACTTGCTGATATAGTTTTCAATGCCCTCATCTAAATCGTTGACATAAATCGTAAAGAGCTGTGGTCCCAATACAGAGCCCTGTGGTACCCCACTAGTCACCTCCAGCCAGTCCGAGAAACACCCATTCACTGCTACCCTTTGCTTTCTATCTGCCAACCAGTTTTCTATCCATGTTGAAACCCTGCCCCCAATGCCATGAGCTCTGATTTTACTCACCAATCTCCTATGTGGCACCTTATCGAATGCCTTCTGAAAATCTAGGTACACAACATCCACTGGCTTACCCTCGTCTAACATCCTTGTTACACCCTCAAAAAACTCCAACAGATTAGTCAAGCTTGATTTGCCCTTGGTAAATCCACGCTGGCTCGGCATAATTCTATTACTGCCATCAAGATATGCCACTATTTCGTCCTTAATAATGGACTCAAGCATCTTCCCCACGACTGACGTTAGGCTAACAGGGCGATAGTTCTCTGTTTTCTCCTTCCCTCCCTTCTTGAAAAGTGGGATAACATTAGCCACTCTCCAATCCTCAGGAACTGATCCTGAATCTAAGGAACATTGGAAAATGATTACCAATGCATCCGCAATTTCCTGAGCCACCTCTTTTAGAACCCTCGGATGCAGACCATCTGGACCCGGGGATTTATTAGCCTTCAGTCCTACCAGTCTACTCATCACAGTTTCTTTCCTAATGTCAATCTGTCTCAATTCCACTGATATCTTATGACCCTGGTCCATCCATACATCTGGGAGATTGCTTGTGTCCTCCCTGGTGAAGACAGATCTAAAGTACGCATTAAATTCTGTTGCCATTTCCCTGTTTCCCATAACAATTTCTCCCAATTCATTCTTCAAGGGGCCAACATTGTTCTTAACTATCTTCTTTCTCTTCACATAGCTAAACAAGGCTTTTGCTATCCACTTTTATATTCCTGGCTAGACTGAGCTCATACCTGATTTTTTCTCTCCGTATTGCTTTTTTAGTTAAGATCTGCTGTTCCTTAAAACTTTCCCAATCATCTGTATTCCCACTCATCTTAGCCCTGTCATACTTCTTTTTCTTTAATGCTATACAATCTCTGACTTCCTTTGTCAACCACTGTGGCCCCTTCCCCCTCTTTGAATCCTTCCTTCTCATTGGAATGAACTGCTTTTGCATCTTTTGTATTATCCCCAAGAATATCTGCCACTGCTGATCCACTGTCTTTCCTGCCAGGGCATCCGCCCATTTAACTTTGGCCAGCTTTTCCCTCATGGCTCCATAGTCTCCTTTATTTAATTGCAACACTGACACCTCTGATCTGCCCTTATCCCTCTCAAATTGTAGATAAAAACTTATCATGTTATGATCACTACTTCCTAATGGCTCCTTTACTTCAAGATCACTTATCAATTCCTGTGCATTACACATCACCAAGTCCAAAATAGCCTCGTTCCTGGTTGGCTCAAGCACAAGCTGTTCCAAAAATACATCCCTTAGACACTCCACAAACTCCCTATCCTGGGGTCCAGCACCTACCTGATTCTCCCAGTTCACCTGCATGTTGAAATCTCCCATAACGACTGCATTACCTTTAGCACATGCCAATGTTAACTCCCTAATCAACTTGTACCCAATATCCACGCTACTGTTTGGGGGCCTGTACACAACACCCATTAGGGTCTTTTTACCCTTACTGTGATCAGATCTTCATGCAAATCCTAAATCTCGGTCAAGATAACCCAATTAAATAACACAAAAATCATACTTCTTCCACTTTTATTGAGAAAACTTATTCAATATTACATGTATTTATTGGAAGAAGTATGTGAACCTTTGCTTTAAGTAATTGGTGTGACATATTTAGCATTTTTACATGATATATTGATTTAATATAAAAACATGATAACCATTACTTACCTTAATGAGACTTTTAACAAATATATTTTATCTTCTTTTGATCTCTTCCTTTTTTTTAATCACATATTGAATCTTTCCGTAACTCAGACCCAAGCACTGGCTTCAGATTTCCTTCTATTTCAGTCTGATGTTGTGTTTTATGGTGTCTATTAAGATCATGTCTTCTATTATGTGAGGAAGTGTTTTCACAAACAATGCTCAACAGTTTTCCTGACGGACCCGCTATAAATAAGAACTCATTTTCCCACTGTTAATTGAATTCACGCTTACTATCACTTTCTGCTTTTCTTTTGCACTGTGATGGGTAACTGATTGTAAAAACATGGTTTAATTTTCAAAAAAGCACAAAACTGCAAATGTTCACAAAGGACGAACAAAGCACAACTCCGTAGTGCACGAGTGTCGATTGTAAACTGACTGGCAAAAACCTGCGACGCACCGCTGGTGCAGACGCCCGGCACCTCAGGATCAAACAAGTATCAAACGTGTATTGAACAGTTATGGAATGACTGCAGAACAAAAGTTCTTCTTTCTTAGTTTGACTGCACATTTTTTAATTGAAAACAGATTAATGTGAAAGAAGACATTTGCCAAAAGATGTGCACGAAATAATAAAATCGCAAAAAATAATTCTAAATTTTAGATTTAATCTCAGTAAAACCCATTTCTAGCTCTGAGCTACTTGAATTCCTGTTATAGATTTTTTTTCTACAAATTGGTTTTTGGTTAATACTTTTTGCGTGAGTAGGCTTACTTTTTTATTGTTATCACTGGGGTGCAATGCACCATAGGTTGGCCATCCCTGCTTTAAACGGTCATCAATGTTCTTCATGGTGAGTAGTGGCTTTCTCCTTGCAATCCTGTCATGCACACCATTGTTGTTCAGTGTTTGCCTGATGGTAGACTCATGAACACTGACATTAGCCAATGCAAGAGAGACCTGTAGCTCGTTAGATGTTACCCTGGGGTTCTTTATGACCTCCTGGAAAATTATGCAGATTGCCCTTGGAGTGATTTCTGTTGGATCGACCACTCTAAGGAAGAGTAACAACAGTGTTGAATGTACACCATCTGCCTGACTGAGGAGCCCAAACTCTTTAGAAATGGTTTTGTGTCCTTTTCCCGCTTGGTGAGCATCAACAACTTTTTTTTCATGAAATCTCCTTTGATCGAGACATGGCACACTTCCAAAAACCTGTGTGTTGAAGATCAGACTTTGTTAGTGAAGACCCAGGTTTACGTTCTTTAAATCAGGCAGGGCCTCCCACACTCGCACCTGATTGTCATCCCATTGATTGAAACACCCAACTCTAATTTCCCCTTTAAATGAACTGATAATCCTAGATGTTCACATACTTTTTCCAACAAATTAATGTAATATTGGATAATTTCTCTCAATAAATAAATGAACGAGTATAATTTTTGTGTTATTACTTTAACTGGGTTCTCTTTATCTAGTTTTAGGACGTGTGAAGATCAGATCACATTTTAGGTCATATTTATGGAGAAATAGAGAAAATTCTAAAGAGTTTACGAATTTTCAGAAAAAAAAGATGTGGATGGTGCTTGTTGTGCCGAACTGGGTGGGATTCCACCCTCTGGTCCACATGTTTATCCTTGGGGTCATCGAGAAACTTAAGTTGTATTGGTTCTGTCCAGAAAGTCCATCTTCTGAGGTACGGAATCAGGTGTGGGGGGGGGGGGGGTGTCCCATTCCCACAATCATGCAATTTTCCCCTGTCGAATATGGGATATCCTGCTAAGTGGAAAACCGTTGGCAAACCCCACACAGACGTTTCGGGACAAGGCCAGTATTTGTGCTCATCCCTGATAAATTGGTGGACAGCTGATGCAGTCCTTTTGATGAAGGCACGCCCACAGTAGCTGCTGGCCAATCAATTTAAACTCTAGAAACAAATCAGGAGTATAATTAGCTGTTCCTTAGATTTATTGCAAAAAGCATATAAGGATTTGTTGAAGGGAAATCATGTGATCTAATTTGATGAAGGACAGAAAAGTCTGACAAGGGAAATTTGCTTAATGTACATGTGGACCTCCAAAGATATTTGATAAAGTGCCACATCCTAAGACTACTGGCTATTGAATAAAAGGATTTTGTGGAGATGTGGAAAGAAAATCGGCTAAGTAACATAACAGAAAAGGAATTGAGGATAGTTTTTTGTTGGACTGGACTGGTGCGCAATCAAGTCCTTCAGAAGATGTTACTGGTAGGTTTTCACAAATAAAAACAATAGTGGCATTTTATTGTACTCAGGCACTGAACACAAAGAGCTTTACATAATTATGTCATCACATCAGACCAGCTTCTTAAAATGAACCCAAACTCATTGTCAGTAGTTATGAATTATGTACATTACCAATTACATTACTCTACACTAGGAATAGGGTTTTCTTAATATAATTTAGTGCACAATGTCTTATATTCTTCACATCAGTGAACTATAACTATCCTCGTAGACATCAAACAGTCATAGACCGAATAGTGGAATGAGCAGATAAGTGACAGTTGAAATTTAATGACGAATCATACTTCACATTTCTCTTGTAAAAAGGTAAGGAGGAGTAATATAAATTTGAGAGAACAACATTCTTTTTCTCAGGAGGGAAGATATACAGCTTAAGTATGCAAAGTTAATTGAAAGAGACAGGGCAGGTGGTGAAAATGTCTGAAAGCAAGCAGATGTTTGATAAGTTTCATAAATATAGAGGAAAGGAATACAAGAGTAAAAGACTCGTGATGTATCTATGTGAAGTGCTAGTCCACAATTGTAGCATTGTTCTGTTCTGGGCACCATACTTTGGAAATGATGTGGACTTTCAAAAGGGTATCATTGGATTCTGGTGTTTAACTCCCAGGTTCTTTTAGAAGTCAGGAATGAGGCATTATAACTAGTTGCTTCACAATCATTTTATGAAGAGTTAATAGAACAAGGAAAACGGAAACAAGATAGTGACAGGGATCTACTTGAAGAGAGGATCTCAAGAGCAGAAAGAAGGTGCCAAGCACAGAACAGCTACTATTCTACCATAGACATACAATGCCTTGTAAAAGTATTCAGCCCCTAACCCTTTGTTCACATAAATGAGATTTAGAACCAAGGATTTTTCCACAGTAGAGGCCAAAAATTCAAAACTTGAAATATAAGCAGTTCAAATATACTATTCATCTTCATTTACTCAGTACTTAGTTCAACCACCTCTCACAGCTATTACAGCCAACAATAGTCTCTTTGGATGTCTTATTAGCTTCACACATGATGGAGCAAGATTTGACCATTCCTCCTCGAAAAATTGCTCGGGTTGTGCCAGGTTAATTAGGGAGCAGCGATCGGCAGGAATCTTGAGGTCATGCCAGTGACATTTGATCAGGTTAAGGTTAGGACTCTATAACTACGCAACTCAAGGACACCAATTTTCTTTATTTGAAGCTGTTTTATGGTTACTTTGGCAGTGTGATTTGGGTTGTCATGAAAGACAAACTTCATGTTCAGTTTTAAGCTTTCTGGCAGAGGCTAGAAACTCTTTATCCAGGATCTTTACCGTATCTTCTAAGTGATGCTATGAAAGTTGTTATGGGCAAGGATACGTATTTTTTATAATGCCAGGGCTTCTTACTTGCTACTCTTCCATGAATACCCTTTTTGTGCAAGACCTTAGAGATTGTGGAGCCATGAACTTCATCTCCAGTTGCAGCCACTAACTGCAGCATACTAAGAGTGACTGTTGGCATCACAGTGGTCTCTCTTACAAGCACCATTCTTCTCTGATGACTAAGTTTAGAGGAGCAGCCTGACCTAGGCAAAGTGGCTGTGATTTCATGATGGACTACACAGAGCTCCGAGGTATGTTCATTGCTTTCGAGATGGTCTTGTACCCTTCCCCAGATTTGTACTTCTCTATTATCATTTCCCTGACTTGTCCTGAATGCTCTTGTTTTCATTTTGAAAATTTACTATAGTGTTGGACCTTAGGGATAGAGGGGGTATTTATTCTTATGAATTCATTGAAAACAGATGATCATCTAATTTTCTACATCATTAAGTTGGGTGAGTTGGGAAGGTAATGCAGTATATTGCAGCTGAGGGAAGTTAGCTGAGGGAAATTACAAAGGATGAATATTTTTTCACCCTCACAATTTTGGTTTCTAATTTTTAGTTGACAGGTTTAGTAATTTTTCATTGGATTTGACATGATGTTCTGTAGATTAGTTCAAAAATATCCTACTTCAATATGCTTTAAATTTAGAAGATGGGACAGTAAAATGTGATCATTGTTTTGGGGCTGAATACTTTTTCAAGGTATTGTAAGACAAATTGTATTTTAATTGAAAAGTAATAATAATCCAAATAGAAAATATTTATTCAATACTATAGTTAAAAAAGTTAACCAATGAGAAAATACTAGTGACTTAATGCAGTACAAAGCTTCCTGGTGTAGCCCTAGAGGCATATTAAACTGTTAAGGCTACCTTAAGACGAGGTTGGATATATTTTTTGCATAGTAGGGGAATTAAGTGTTACAGGGGAAAAGACAAGTAGGTGGAGTCCATGGCCAGGTCAGCCATGATCCAACCTACTGCAATTTTTTGAGGAAATTACAACCAGGGTAGACAAAGGAGATGCAATAAATGTGATGTACTTAGATTTTCCGAAGGCCTTTGACAAGGTGCCACACATGAGATTGTTGGTAAGATAAGATCCCATGGAATTGCAGGGGAATTACTAGCATGAGTGGAGCATTGGCTGATTGGCAGAAAACAGAGTGGGAATAAAGGGATCCTATTCTGGCTGGCTGCACGTTACCAGTGGAGTTGCACAGGGGTCAGTGTTGGGACTGCTGCTTTTTACGATATATGTCAATGATTTGGACTTGGGATTCATGGATTTGCGGCTAAATTTACCGATAATACAAAGATAGGTGGAGGAGCATGTAGTGTTGAGGAAACAGAGAACCTGAAGAGAGACTTGGATAGTTTAGAGGAATGGGTAAATAAGTGGCAAATGAAATACAATGTTGGAAAATGCATGGTCATGTACTTTGGTGGAAGAAATAAATGGGCAGACTATTATTTAGATGGGGAGAGAATTCAAAATGCAGAGAAGCAAAGTCTTGGGAGTCCTTGTGCAGGATACCCTAAAGGTTAACCTCCAAGTTGAGTCGGTTGTGAAGAAGGCAAATGCAATGTTGGCATTCATTTCTAGAGGTATAGAATATAAGAGTAGGGATGAGCGAGACCCGACACAGATTGGGGACCACTTCGTCGAGCACCTCCGCTCCGTCTGCAACAACAGAGAGGATCTCCCGGTTGCCACTCACTTCAACTCTGCTTCACATTCCCATTCAGATATGTCCATACATGGCCTCCTCTACTGCCATGATGAGGCCAAACTCAGGCTGGAGGAGCAACACCTCATATACCGTCTGGGTAGTCTCCAGCCCCTTGGTATGAACATCGAATTCTCCAGCTTCTGATAATTCCCTCCCTCTCTCTTCCACCATCCCACTTTCACTCTGTCTCCTTTTCTAGCTGCCTATCACCTCTCTCATGATTCTGCCTTCTTCTACTACCCATAATGCTTTCCCCTTAGATTCCTTCTTCACCTCTCCTGCCTATCCCCTCCCCCACCCCTTGATCTTTCCTCTGATTGGTTTTCCACCCTCCCCCCACCTTCTTTATACGGCCCCTGCCCCCTCCTTCTTCAGTCCTGACGAAGGGTTTCGGCCCAAAATGTTGACTGCATATTTCAATGGATGCTGCCCGACCTGCTAAGTTCATCCAGCTCTTGTACGTGTTGATTTGACCATAGCATCTGCAGTGTACTTTGTGTTAAGAGCAGGGAGGCTTCATAAGGCACTCGTGAGACTACACAGAGTATTATGTGCCAATTTGGGCTCCTTATTTTAGAAAGGATCTTCTGACAATTAAGGAGGTTCAGAGAAGATTCACGAAAATGATTCCAGGAATGAAAGGGTTACCATATGAGGAACGTCTGGCAGCTCTTGGGTTGTATTCCCTGGGGTTTAGGAGAATGAGGGGGGGGGGAATCTAACATTCCAAATGTTAAAAGGCCTGAACAAGTTGGATATGACAAAGTTATTTCCCATGGTAGGGGAGTCCAGAACAAGAGGGCATGACTTCAGGAGAAATTAATTTAGTCAGAGGGTGCTAAGTCTCCACCAATATAATTACAAGTCAGGACAGTACACATCTTGGTCCTGCCAGTGGTGGTGCTCCCATTTACCTCTTGTCCAGCTAGCTGGTAGTGGCATCAGCGCCAGACTTCAGAGCAAAGAGTTTGAATCCAGCCGGCTCCCTTGCACGCTTTCCATCCGTGCTGGGTTGAGCGTCGAGCTAGCAACTCAGCCTTGTAAAAATAAGAAAGTCTGCTAAAACAAAAAACACCGTAACGACGGCGCCCCGAAGACTCCACTTGGAGTTAAGGGCTTTCTCCTTCTTCAGATTCAGTTTATTGTCATTTAGGAACCACAAATGCAAGGCAGTTAAAAAATAAGACTACGTTCCTCCAGAACGTTATCACAAAAACACATTACAAAACAGACTACACCAGAAAATCTACATAACGTTTGGCAATCCCCAATCCAGAGTCCGGAGAGGCTGCTGCATATTAATATTGCGCTACCATCTTAGCGTGTCCCCCAGAAAGGAGCTCCAATCCCACCAGACAAACAAGACCAAAAACTAAAGCTACAAGACCGCTCAAAACCACATTGTTACAACAGTGCAAACAATAGCATAGTTGATAAAAATAACAGACCATGGGCACAGTAAAAATAGTCCAAAGATGTTAAAAGACTATAAGTTCAAAAGAAACCACCACACAGTTTTCAGAAGTCCTCAGGGTCCCAATAGACTTGTCATCTCACGCCAGTGGCAGAAGGGAATACCCCCGCTATGGACTTCCATGGTGCCGCCCAACTCAGCCTCGCAGACGCAGCACACAATGAAAGCTCCGTCAAACTCAGCCTTGCAGATGCAGCACACACTGAAAGCAACCTGACTGCAGCAGACTCTGAGTCCGTCGAACCTCCGAGCCTCTGACCGTCCCCTCCAGCACAGCTTCTCTGAGCACCATCCTCTGCCGAGCATATTAAGACGGCCCCGCCAACGGCCATCAGCAACGTGACCCCGAGGACTGGGGGCCTGTTCTTCCCAGCAGAGACCTGGACCTCACAGCAGCAGCAGCAATGAAGAAGGCCTTCCTGGAGATTTCCCGATGTTCCTCCGTGCTCCCGTGTCCGTTTTTCATTCGATTATGATTGCGCATGGCACCCCGCTTCACAAATAACCGATAATCAGGTCGGGAGTGGCCGCTGCAAGCTGCGTCGCGCCGCCATCTTGTCCTTCTTGGTGTTAGAGATTGCAGGTTTAGAAGGAGCTCTGGGAAGCAGCCTGGCTGAACAACTGCAGTATGTAACTGCATTTTGCAAGTGGTACACACTGTAGTCATTGTACACCAGTAGAGAAGGAAATGAGAGACTGTTGAAGCTAGGAGTGTTTTTGGAACGGAGAAGGTTATGAGGGAATCTAGAAGACAACTTTAAAGAACATTAAGGAATTGACAGAGTAGATGGAGAGGAACTGTTCCCATTAATGGAGGGATCAAGAACATAAAATGAAGGCACTTGTTGAAAACAAGAAGAGATAAATGGTGTTGCTAAATTTAACTGTGGCATATTAAAAGGTGCTCAGTATGACAGGAAAGAATTGGTGGGGCTTTTTGGTGAAAACAAGGGAGTGTGACTACATGGAGCAGGTTCAGAGTCAGTGGGTGAAGTCCCGCCTTCTATTGTTTCTGTTCTGTGACTCTCATCCTGTTGGGCAGGGAGATCCAGGATTTAGAACAAGTGCTGAATGAAGGGCCATTGTTAAAATTCTAAGTTGGGGCATTGGGACACTTTAAGGAAACCTGCAGATGGTCTTTCCAGGTGATCAAAGGAAAACACAGTAGCATAGTGGTTAGAGCAAAGTTTTACAGCATGTCAGCTGAAAGATCAGAGTTTTTACAATGTAAGGGATTTGTACATTCTTCCAGTGACCATGTGGGTTCCATCTGGGTACTCCTGTTTCCCCCCATTCAAAGATGCAAGGGTTAAAGTTAGTGAGTTGTGGGAATGCAATGTTGGCGCTGGAAGGCTCCCTAAAGGGCTGCCTAGCACAATCCTTTGATGTGATTTTATGCAAATGACACATTTCACATGTTTTGAGATACATATGATAAATAAATCTAAAGCTAATCCTAAAATCTTGAGACCTTGCGGTCAAGATGGCCCAAGCGAACAACGGTTCTCAGGTGACATCTTCCAGATAGCAAATCTCTTAAATTATTTCTTTTTTTCTATGCCTTCTGCTTGTACTTTTTTTGTCTTGTTTGTGTTACAGAAACTGTGGGAGCCTGTGACATGCAGTTTGGCATTCAATTGAATGATCTAGTGCTCTAGTGTGCCCAGAGAACTGCCTCATAGAGATCAGAGACATGGACCCGAAAAGGACCGAGAACACGAGCTGAGTGGTGGAAAAGATCAGAGGTATTACATGGGGTCATGAACGACTCCATCTTGAAGCAGCAAGGAAGATTGAAGCATCAAGGTGAATCGGGAGGGGTCAGCAATTGTTCCCAATGGAGGCCACTGAAGTGAATGCAGAGAACGTCAGCAATTGCTCCCAACAGAAGTTTTCGAACCGGGCGCAAGTTCTGAGTCACGGAAGGGCTGTTTGATGTTCTCGAATTTATGTGATTGGACCGTATTTTGTATTAGTTTCCTTCAGTTTTTCGGTGTTTTCTTTCCTGTGGCCAATTGGTGGGTGAGTGATCTGATAGGTGTAGGTATGTGTGTGCCTACTGTTACTGTTCATTTTTGCGAATGAGGGGGTCAGAGCTTGTTACTGTCGCTCATTTTTCTGTGCAGATGTGGGGGTGGAGATTTGTTGCTATCTTCGCTGTTTTGTTTCTGTGGGGTGGGAGAGTTTGGGGTTTGCAAGTTGTTTTTTTTTCTTTTTCGTGCGGGGTGGGTCAACTGGCCTGGGTTGTCCTGTTGACACATCACACAGTAGTGAGATGCCACTGTCACCAAGAGCAATGTTCACCCATTTCAATTGTGTCTGTCGAACTGCATGCTCAGGTCCGAGGCCTGGTCTGCCACCAGCTGAGCATAGTCCACACCTGAATGGACAGCACCAGTGAAGGACTGGGAAAGGCAGTCAGCCACAAGGTTATGCTTCCCTGCACCATGCAGGATATCTGTGGTGAGCTCTGAAATAAAAGGAAGATGGTGCTGCTGTCAAGCAGACCAAAATTTAGAGACCTTAGCCATGGTGAATGTTAAGGACTTTCGATCCACAAAAGCCGTAAATAGATGGCTTCTAGGAGAAAGCAAAATGTACCAAGTCCAAGTCAAGTCACTTTTATTGTCATTTCGACCATAACCGCTGGTACAGTACATAGTAAAAATGAGACGACGTTTTTCAGGACCATGGTGTTACATGACACAGTACAAAAACTAGACTGAACTACGTAAAAAAAAAACACAGAGAAAGCTACACTAGACTACAGACCTATACAGGACTGTGTAAAGTGCACAAAAACAGTGCAGGCATTACAGTAAATAATAAACAGGACAATAGGGCCAGCCGAGAAGCTTACAGTTGAACATGTTGTATTTGCACTTGCTGGTGGTTAAAAAAGGCCATCGGCTGCCAAACACCATTGACCAACAATGCACCACAATCCAACGCGTCTATGGTAAGAGTGATCAGTACATCTGGGAACACCTTGGACCTGTCCTCCGTCCAGTCCATGGATGCTTTGCTCTTAGGGGCCTTGTAGAAGGGTGGCATGAGCTGAGCCGCTCTGATGACGAAACAGTGATAATAGTTCACCATGCCCAAAACTCCTGCTGGGCTTTAACAGTGACTGGCCTAGGGAAATGCTTAATGGCTTCAACTTTGGTCAGCAGAGGAACTGCTGAGGATCACAGATAGTCAAAACTGGCACTTTGCCAGGCTGTCAATAAGCCCGTGCTGACTAAGGCATTCGAGAAGGATTCTCCAGTGTAGGAGATGTTCATCCCTAGAAGAGCTGGCTACCAAAATGTCGTCTAGGTAAACAAATAGGAATGGCAAATCCCTGAGAACACGTCAATGAGGTGCTGACAGGTCTGGGCCAAATGGCATTTGGAACACAAACTAAACAGTGTAATAACAGCTGTTTTAGGAAGGTCACTTGGGTGGACAAGGACCTGATGATAACCATGAATGAGGTCCAGCTTTGAGAAAATAATTTTCCCTGTGAGGTGGGCAGAGAAATCCTGGATGTGAAGGTTAGAGTTTCGGTCAGGAGCCATGACGTTGTTGAGGCGGCGGTAATCACCACATGGATGCCCCCTGCACAATGTGGAGAGGGGAAGCCCATGGACTTCTAGACCACTTGACGGTGCCCAGGTACTCCATGATATCAAACTCAGCCTTGGCGATGGCTAACTTCTCCACCCCGTTTTTAGAGGTAGAGAAGGTAGGCTTGTCAGTGGTGGAAAGGGCAAAGGACAACTTTGAAGTGCCAGTGGCGCTGAGTGTGCCAGATTGCGAGTAGAAAATCTCTGCGTTGACGAGGCACCGGTTCTGGACATTAACGAGAAGGCTGTTGACACAGAGGAAGTCGGCCCCTGAAAGGAGTATAGTCAGTGCTACCAACACAAAATTCCAGCAGAACTTCTGCCCACTAAAGCACAGCGCCACCTCACACTTAGAGTCCAGATGGCACTGCTGTTCGCAACTTCAAGAGACTGTCCATATTTCCCACTTCATATGTCCAATTAGATGTGGGCAGGATGGTCAGCTGAGTGCACGTGTCACAGAAGAAACAATGCCCAGTAACAGTCTGCAATGGACAACAAACTGCCTGACCTGCCGACCCCCATAGCAGCGAACGAGTGCCAACCGTTCTGTTTCCCAACTCCTTGAACCTTCAGTTGGGCAACACTTGTTAGCTCTTGGCCCAAACCTCGCATGGTAGAAGCACAGGGTAGGAGACCGTTGTTGAATTGCAGCGAGTGTCTCATGTTCAGGTGGCAGCAAAGTCGTCCAGCTGCATGGCTACTCAGGCCCTTGGTGATGGAAAACACCTCGTCAGCCTCTCTCCCCTCAAAGACCTCTGGGCTCTAGCGAGAATCAGCCAGAGCTGACTGCACCTTGCCTGGTAGTTGTTGCAGGAAAAGCTCTCTGAAGATGAAACACAGTTGATATCTGCCAAGGAGGGCCAACATGTGGTCCATCAACTCCAATGGTTTGAAGTCATCTAAGCCGGACAGTGAGAGGAGCTGACAGCCGCGCTCAGACTTGGAAAGTTCTAGGAGGAGTTGCTTAAGAGTCTCATGCCTGCTGACTTCCATGGGGTGCTGTAAGACGCTCGTCGCCCCGCTGACATAGAGCTGTCTAATGCTGCAACGACGTAATATTTTGTGTCATCTTGCAAGATTCCCCACACTGAACTGGGCCTCTGCCTGAGTGAATCAAGTGGCAGCATGTTCCTGCCAGAATTCAGTGAGCTTGAGAGCAACGGTATTTGCAGTCACGATTGTAAGATGAGCAAAATCACTCCGGAATCATCTGGAGGAGCGTCGAAGTCACTAATGTAGGATTGTTGACAAAAATTGACACGAGTGTAATTACTTCTAACGTACATTTTATTCTACCAGCAAACACATGGTGATATCGTAAATATGTAAGAAAAATAGCCCCCCCCCCCCAATGTAATAACATATGACGTAACATGCAACGTACACTGCGAGCTTAACCTTTAACAATTGGGGTGAATTCTGCCTAGTGAAATTGAGTCCCTACATACATTTGGGTGTAGAATTGAATATTTTATTTGTGAAGTTATAAAATTGTAATTGTAAGGCATGATGGAAAGGCTTAAAGAAGGAATTGTACAGCTAACATGTAAACCAGACACAATGGTGTTTCTGTTGACGTTTTGGGCCGAGACCCTTCGTCAGGACTAAGGAGGGTCCTGACGAAGGGTCTCGGCCCGAAACGTCGACAGTGCTTCTCCTTATAGATGCTGCCTGGCCTGCTGTGTTCCATCAGCATTTTGTGTGTGTTGTTTGAATTTCCAGCATCTGTTGGAGCTAACAGGTTACCTTTGATCTGCAATGACAAGGACAATATGCTGGAGAAACTCAGCATCCATGGAAAGGAATAAAGAGTCAACATTTCAATCAAAGACCCTTCATCAGGACTAGAAAGAGGAAAGAAACTAGAATAAGATGGTAGGGGAGGGAGAAGGTGTATATGTGAGAAGGTGATAGGTGAAGCCACGAGGGGGAAAGTAGGTGGGTAGGGAGGAGGGTGAAGTGAGAAGCTGGAGAAGTTAGGTAGAAAGGTAAAGGGCTGAAAAAGGAGGAATCTGATAAGAGAGTAGACAGTGGGAGAAAGGGAAGGTGATCAACACACAGGCTGAAGGACCACAATGAGAAACAGCACAAATAAAAGATGCAGTGTCAGCCAAGACCAAAGTCCAAGACCTGTGAGTTAATTGTCTCTGTAGTTAAACTCTGACCTTTATAGAAAAATCACTGGTTGTGGCTCACTTTGGCTTCACTGTTGTGCTTAACTTGTGTATAATTTATGTTCTGTGTTTTCAGAATCTACGTGATGATGCTGCAATGTTTTTTTAATTGTCCTTGTACTCACCGTACTTGTGTACATGACAATAAACTTGACTTCAAGCTTGACCAGGAATCATTCCAATCTTTGTAGTAATTACCTTACCTACTGGGTGGGTTTTGTGAATCTGGGGAGTTGAATCACAAGTCACTGCTTCCACTGAACGTCCAATGTTGAATAACTGCCAGGCCTTTTCAGCTACTCCGAGCTGAAATCTCCCACAGTCAGGCCCGGACAGGGCTCTAAGCTATCTTCTGGAATGGCCACTTCGAGGAAAATCAGGGTTGGCCTTTCAGTCCTGCTCACACATAGTGATCGAGTTACCAGGCATTAGCCATGGGTAAATTCATTAACCTTTGAAACAAAGGGTTGTGAGTTCAGATCCCACCCTGGAGACTTGAGCATTGAGCCCACAATTTTATGCCAACCTTTTAACCCTTCCTTCCCTCATAACCCTCGATTTTTCTATCATCCATGTGCCTATCTTTTAAGTTTTTTTTAATTAAAAAATGATTTTTATCTGCTTCTAACACCCTCCACTGGCAGGGCATTATTCACACACACTATTCTGTGTAAAGAGCTTACCTGACACCATATCCACTATAGTTTCCTCCAATCACTGTAAAATTATCCCACGTCATTAGCCATTTCCACCCTGGGGGGGGGGGGGGGGGGAGTCTCTGACTGTCCACTTGATCTATGCCTCTTATCATCTTGCCACTCATCATCCTCTTCCTTTCCAAAGGGAAAGCCCTAGCTTGCTCAACCTATCCTCCGAATACATGCTCTCTAGTCCAGGCAGCGTCCTGGTAAATCTCTTCTGCACTTTCTTGAAAGCTTCCACATCCTTCCTATAATGTGACCAGAACTGAACCAAGTGTGATCTAACCAGGGTTTGTCAAGCTGCCCAAGTACCTCACAATTAATGGGATTCTGTGCATTAAATAAAATAATAAGTCTATCTAGCTCTTTCTGGTTAAACCCAACCCTGCAAATATCAATAAATTCCAGTCAATTACCTTATCATTAAATGACTTGTGCTCTGTACTCATGGCAAAGCTGTATTTATGCAAACACTGGTATGCCCTAACACTCATGACTTTCGTCACCAACAATCCACACCCAGACAGCTGTATTTAATCTTCTCCCAGAACACAGATAAGCTTTCCTCACTCATCAACACCTCATCATGTGGCCAACATGATGAGAATGTGGATAAGTAAGGAGAGCTTGATTTTAATTTGACATGCACTTACAGTCAATCCACTCATAGTAAACATTTCCAACACACAAAATTCTAGTTTGAATTTAATTAGTCTGTTCCTTAAACTGCTGGTACCCAAACTCAGGAAATCCGTCCATAAACTTTTTCCCTTCTCTTTCCCCTCCTCCCTCTCCCCCTTTTTCCCCAAAAAAACAGAACCCCCTCAATTTTTTTTATATCACAGCCCTAACCTTTCCTCATGCAGTTCAGCATCATGTTTTATTCAATGACACCTTTTCAAAGATGCTGAACAAGTGTAAATTGTCGGGCCAAACATATTAATATAAAATAGGCACATTAATTTAGCTTGTCATAATCAGACATGGGTTAATATCCAGGGGAGAAGAATGAGACAGAACACAAATGATTTCAGGCAATTGGCATTTTACTTCTGAGTGTCCCCTTACAGATTGCATTGATAACTGCATTACATTTATAAACAAAAACAAACATTAAAAGTGAATTTTTAAAAAGGTAAATAAACACAGTTTAACAAAGACAATATGATTGTAATGAGACTGAAAACAGGCACCAAAAGTAGAGAGACATCCCATTCTCATCAATCACAATGAGCAGTATCAGTAATTTTGTGTGGCTGTTACAAGTCTTGTGCTACTGCAGCTCAGGAAAGACTGGCCATGTGCTCATGGTGTGCTGCTGTAGATCTTGCACTCTCTACAACGTTATGCTTTAACTATATCTGGAATTACAGATCCCATGCCATTCAACTCCTATATGGGAAGCGGCCAGTCAGTAAGTTGACCAGTGAAGGAGTGGAGATTTGAGGCTTTGACTCGAGAGTCAAAGATTTGACTCAAGTGAGGCAAGGCCGGGTAAGTTCCTTTCAAAGGAGAAAGTTTCAAAAGTTGAGGCAAGTATTGGATAGGTCATGGCAGCTGAAATCGGCCCCGTGGTTTGTTCATCCTGCAGCATGTGGGAAACCAGGGATACCTCCAGTGTCCCTAACGACTATGTGTGCAGGAAGTGTGTCCAACTGCAGCTTCTGGCAGACCGCAATGAGCGTCTGGAGTTGCGATTGGATTCATACTGGAGCATCCAAAATGCTGAGAAAGTCATGAATAGCACATTCAGTGAGTTGGCCACACCGAAGGTAAAGGCTACACAGGCAGAAAGGGAAGGGGTGGCCACTAGACAGCGTAACAGTAGGCAGGTAGTGCAGGAGTCCCCTGAGGTCATCTCCCTCCTAAACAGATATACTGTTTCGGATACTGTAGGAGGAGATGTCTCATCAGGGGGAAGGCAGCAGCAGCCGAGTTCATTGCACCATGGGTGGCTCTGTGGCACAGGAGGGAAGGAAAAGGAGTGGGAGGGCTACAGAGATAGGGGATTCGATTCGATAGGCGTTTCTGCTGCCACAAACAAGACTCCAGGATGGTATGTTGCCTCCCTGGTGCAAGGGTCAAGGATGCCTCTGAGCAGCTGCAGGACATTCTGGAATGGGAGGGTGAACAGCCAGTGGTTGTGGTGCACATAGGTACCAACGATATAGGTAAAAAATGGGATGAGGTCCTACAAGGTGAATTTAGGGAGTTAAGGAGATAAACTAAAAAGTAGGACCACAAAGGTAATCTCTGGATTACTACCAGTGTCACGTGCTAGTCAGAGTAGAAATAGGAGGATATTTCAGATGAATACATGGCTTGAAAAATGGTGCAAAGGGGAGGGATTCAAATTTCTGGGGCATTGGAACCAGTTCTGGGGGAGGTGGGACCGGTATAAACAGGACGGTCTGCACCTGGGCTGGACTGGAACCAATGTCCTAGGGGGAGCGTTTGCTACTGCTGTTCAGAGGCTTTAAACTAATGTGGCAGGGGGATGGGAACAAGTGCAGAGAGACAGAGGAATGTAAAATGAGGGTAGAAGCAAAAAGTAGTAAGGTGAAAAGTAAAAGTGGCAGGCAGGCAAATCCAAGGCAAAAAGCAAAAAGAGCCACTTTTCAACATAATTGTATAAGGGCTAAGAGTGTTGTAAAAACAAGCCTGAAGGCTTTGTGTGTTAATGTGAGGAGCATTCGTAACAAGGTGGATGAATTGAATGTGCAGATAGTTATTAATGAATATGATATAGTTGGGATCACAGAGACATGGCTCCAGGGTGACCAAGGATGGGAGCTCAACATCCAGGGATATTCAATATTCAGGAGGAACAGACAGAAAAGAAAAGGAGGTGGGGTAGCATTGCTGGTTAGAGAGGAGATTAACGCAATAGAAAGGAAGGACATTAGCCTGGAGGATGTGGAATCGATATGGGTAGAGTGTGTACAGGCCACCTAACAGTAGTAGTGAGGTTGGGGATGGCATTAAACAGGAAATTAAAAATGCGTGCAATAAAGGAATAGTAGTTATAATGGGTGACTTCAATCTACATATAGATTGGGTGAACCAAATTGGTAAGGGTGCTGAGGAAGAGGATTTCTTGGAATGTATGCGGGATGGTTTTCTGAACCAACATGTCGAGGAACCAACTAGACAGCAGGCCATTCTAGATTGGGTATTGAGCAATGAGGAGGGGTTAGTTAGCAATCTTGTCGGGCGAAGCCCCTTGGGTAAGAGTGACCATAATATGGTGGAATTCTTCATTAGGATGGACAGTGACATAGTTAATTCAGAAACAAAGGTTCTGAACTTAAAGAAGGGTAACTTTGAAGGTATGAGAAGTAAATTAGCTAAGATAGACTGGCAAATGTTACGGTAGATATGCAATGGCAAGCATTTAAAGATCACATGGATGAACTACAACAATTGTTCATCCCAGTTTGGCAAAAGAATAAACCAGGGAAGGTAGTGCACCTGTGGCTGACAAGGGAAATTAGGGATAGTATCAAGTCCAAAGAAGAAACATATAAATTAGCAAAAAAAAAGCAGCACACCTGAGGACTGGGAGAAATTCAGAGACCAGCAGAGGAGGACAAAGGGCTTAATTAGGAAAGGGAAAAGGGATTATGAGAGAAAGCTGGCAGGGAACATAAAAACTGACTGTAAAAGCTTTTATAGATACGTGAAAAGAAAAAGATTGGTCAAGACAAATGTAGGTCCTTTACAGTCAGAAACAGGTGAATTGATCATAGGGAACAAAGACATGGCAGACCAGTTGAATAACTACTTTGGTTCTATCTTCACTAAGAAGGACATAAATAATCTTCCGGGAATAGTAAGGGACCGAGGGTCTAGTGAGATAGAGGAACTGAGGGAAATACATGTTAGTAGGGAAGTGGTGTGAGGTAAATTGAAGGGATTAAAGGCAGATAAATCCCCAGGGCCAGATGGTCTGCATCCCAGAGTGCTTAAGGAAGTAGCCCAAGAAATAGTGGATGCATTAGTGATAATTTTTCAAAACTCCTTAGATTCTGGATTAGTTCCTGAGGATTGGAGGGTGGCTAATGTAACCCCACTTTTTAAAAAAGGAGAGAGAGAGAGAAACCGGGGAATTATAGACCGGTTAGTCTGACATCGGTGGCGGGAAAAATGCTAGAGTCGATTATCAAAGATGTGATAACAGCACATTTGGAAAGAGGTGAGATCATCGGACAAAGTCAGCATGGATTTGTGAAAGGAAAATTATGTCTGACGAATCTTATAGAATTTTTTGAAGATGTAACTAGTAAAGTGGATAGGGGAGAGCCAGTGGATGTGGTATATTTAGATTTTCAAAAGGCTTTTGACAAGGTCCCACACAGGAGGTTAGTGTGCAAACTTAAAGCACACGGTATTAGGGGTATGGTATTGATGTGGATAGAGAATTGGTTGGCAGACAGGAAGCAAAGAGTGGGAGTAAACGGGACCTTTTCAGAATGGCAGGCAGTGACTAGTGGGGTACCACAAGGCTCAGTGCTGGGACCCCAGTTGTTTACAATATATATTAATGATTTAGATGAGGGAATTAAATGCAGCATCTCCAAGTTTGCAGATGACACGAAGCTGGGCGGCGGTGTTAGCTGTGTGGAGGATGCTAAGAGGATGCAGGGTGACTTGGATAGGTTAGGTGAGTGGGCAAATTCATGACAGATGCAATTTAATGTGGATAAATGTGAGGTTATCCACTTTGGTTGCAAGAACAGGAAAACAGATTATTATCTGAACGGTGGCCGATTAGGAAAAGGGGAGATTCATCGAGACCTGGGTGTCATTGTACACCAGTCATTGAAGGTGGGCATGCAGATACAGCAGGTGGTGAAAAAGGCAAATGGTATGTTGGCATTCATAGCAAAAGGATTTGAGTACAGGAGCAGGGAGGTTCTACTGCAGTTGTACAAGGCCTTGGTGAGACCGCACCTAGAGTATTGTGTGAAGTTTTGGATCCCTAATCTGAGGAAAGACATTCTTGCCATAGAGGGAGTACAAAGAAGGTTCACCAGATTGATTCCTGGGATGGCAGGACTTTCATTTGAAGAAAGACTGGATCGACTAGGCTTATACTCACTGGAGTTTAGAAGATTGAGGGGGGATCTTATTGAAACGTATACAATTCTAAAGGGATTGGACAGGCTAGATGCAGGAACCGATGCTGGAGAAGTCCAGAACGAGGGGTCACAGTTTAAGGATAAAGAGGAAGCCTTTTAGGACCGAGATGAGGAAAAACTTCTTCACACAGAGAGTGGTGAATCTGTGGAATTCTCTGCCACAGGAAGCAGTTGAGGCCAGTTCATTGGCTATATTTAAGAGGAAGTTAGATATGGCCCTTGTGGCTAAAGGGATCGGGGGTATGGAGAGAAAGCAGGTACAGGGTTCTGAGTTGGATGATCAGCCATTATACTGAATGGCAGTGTAGGCTCGAAGGGCCGAATGGCCTGCTCCTGCACCTATTTTCTAAGTTTCTATAACATTTGGGAATTCAAATCACAACCGTGACGAGAAACACCCACCCTTGCAGAGGAGCTTGTCAAACCATAAGGACAAAGTTCAGAAAGTTTTAAATCTAATTCATCGGTAATTTATGCATTTCAGATTGTACACAAACTCCCTATTTTTATCTCCTTGTGCTGCAATACACAAGTGCCCAGCTATAGGGACTGGAACTTCCAAACTTTGGAGGAAGTGGTCCCGATCTTCCAAGCAGGCCATTGCCTTTGCCAGAGCTGGGGAGCAGCCAATACCCGCCAAAAGAACACCTGCAGGTATCCTGGCCTCTGAAAGGGACTGGCAGCTGTTGGTGGACCTCGAACGGCAGCTGAAGTTCCCCAACCATCTCGCAGCCATCACCCTGTGACCAGATGTCCTTGTGTCTGAGTCTACCAAGCAAGTGGTGCTGCTGGAGCGGACAGTCCCATGGGAAGATCGCTTGGAAGAGGCCTTCGAAAGGAAGCTCTCCAATTACGCAGGACTGGTCAGCAACTGTCAGCAGGCTGAATGGAGAGCGAGGTGTCTCCCAGTGGACGTTGGATGTAAGGGATTTGCAGCCCATTCTTTAGTCAGAGCCTTCAGCAATTTGGGCATCGAGGGAGAGAGGAAGAGGAGAGCCATCCGCAGTACCAGTGATGCAGCAGACAGGGCCTCAAGGTGGCTGTGGCTCAAAAGAGGGGAGCCATGGAGTCATAAGTAGCTAGCCATATAGGTCCCCTGGAGGAGGGTGTATGATGTTGAAGGACCCGAAACACCCGATGATTCCAGGAACATCACTGAAGATGCGTCCAGAGGCATTAGTAGATGTATATACACAACAGTTTAACTTGCACTAGGTTTTACCCAAAAAAATGTGAGAAGTTGCAAAGGTTTAAAGACAAAGATGATTAAAAACTGAAAGGTAAAAATACCCGTAGTGGACAGTCAGAGTCAAGGGCTTGAAGTACGTCAAAGGTTCAAACCAACAATGATGCTCTGCAATGCTATTTGGAAATGAGTCAAAATCGTTTGTAATTTGTTAAAGCTGTTTCTTACCAGCTCCTGATGCCAGCTATTTAAATTAAGCTCCAGGCAG